>NC_141135.1:145389243-145689243 GCF_053477565.2 Lygodium microphyllum | reverse complement strand
TTCAAATTTGTCTCTCATTGGTCAATTGGTCTCATGATCTTGCACTAAGTGCAAGTGGTGAAATTATGGTCTCAATGGTTGGCTTCTCCTCTCAATTGCTATAGTCTTGGCACTTTCTTTGAATGGGGTGCAAAATGATTCAAAGGGGGCTTAGGACTCATAGCAGCTTAGTCGATGATATTTTACTCATTAGGCCCTTGTAATGATTGGAATGGAGCACATGATGATGGTAACTTGGTTGGATGATTCCCCCCTAATGACTTGCAGTATGTCCTATATGTCGATGTGAAAGTGACTGTTGCGGTTGTGCACTGTGATCCTAAATGACCTAAGGTAATGCTAGCCCACTGTGTGTTGCTGAGGTTGCTTAGGTGCTATATGCAATGTGCCAATTCCTTGCAATATGATGAGGTGGTTACTTAATTTAACAAGCCCCTTGTTGAGTTCTTAAGTCATTAAGATATTTACTTCAAATACTTGACTTCAAAAACTACAAGATATCAAGGCACTTTGCAACACTTTGATTCAAACACTCGCAAGAGTGAGGCGTGTAAAATCATACTTTCTTCCTTTCCATTGCAATGTGCATGGGTGCAAGGATAGCATTTTGATGTAAATACATTAAGGAAGAGGTTCAAATTTAGAATGTGACTAAGATAAGTATGAGTGAGCCTTGAGGCATAGTGTGTGTGTAAGTGGGAGTGTGAGTGAGTGTGTGAGTGAGTGTGTGAGTGATTGTTTAGTTTGAGTGAGTGAGTATGAGTGAGGGATAAGTGAGATGTTGTCATGTGCCTACCTAGCAATTCCTTGCCAGCACATTTTAGTGGTCCATCAGGGAACTATCCTAGACAACTTTGCTTGGCACTCGTGAGAATGCACATGGTCTATCATCTAGGTTTCCTAGAGTCCACCCCATAGCGGAAGGTATCAGCTATTCCCATGAGGATCAGCTTGCAATCTCAAGGTCCTGAGGTCTTGATGCATTAGCTAGCTCCATTGGAGGTGTCCCACAAGGGCTTCTCGTTTGACCAGAGCGATCATAGTTACCCTTGGTTCATGGAGTGCAATGCTTTTTTCTAGTAATTGGTTAGGATACAGGGCACCTTAACAGAGTTCTGGCACATCCACTACACCTTTTTCCTAAGATAATTACTGATCAAGGTTTTAAGATCTAACCCTAGGTAATTCAATGCTCAGCTCTACCTAAATTTTCCTAAATAACGTTTCGTTCAATCTCTTTAGAGAAGCTCCTATCTTACCGAGACCACTTATCCGTAAGACGAATCTATCAAGGATCTCGCCCACCTGCTTCCCACAAATGGTTTTCTTTAGTTTTCTAATTACCTATCACATTAAGTTATGACATATGAAAGCAGCTTTGTTAATTAACTCGTTATCACAGGTTCCTTCGAGTAATTTTACGGCACAATACAAAGGCAAAGAAAACAGTCTTTTGGAAAAACATATTTCACAAAGTTACTTACAATACTTTTCCCCTTCTTCCTACGTGAAGATAAACCTCCGTTTACCAAAAAATCCCTTCTGTCTATATAGAAAAAAAGAAACCTTCCAAGATTTTTGTCCCTTCACTAGTACCAGGGACTTCAGGATCCCATCCTGATTCGTGTGAGGGTCAGACAATTCCTAGGAGCTATCCAGAGGTTTACGGACAAAGCCCCCCCTGGCACTCCCGCCTCCTCTTGCCTAATGGATTCCTCATCAAGTGACTTCTCACCATCGGGGCTGGTCCAAAGCTCCTCACAGCGGTACAAAACAATCCCCCTTGGAGTAAGGTTCCACATCTAGCCATGGGAGAAGCATAATATGATCTTTCCTCTCATTATCTTAATTATATATTTACAATTAGATTTAACTGCTACAAGCACAATCAATATTTCCTATGTAACTATTAATGTATGCACAAATAAAAAAGAAACAACAACAAGTGTTTTTAGTATAAGAAGCAGCCCCACCCAAATCTAGGGTTTCTCTTTTAAGGTCGCACCTTATTTTTAGGGTTTCGCTTCCTACTTGCAACTCTTTTCTGAGATCCGCAAGTTATTTCACGAATCTGAAGTCTATTTTATCCGTATGAAAAAATTTGGTATTTTTACCCTAAAAGATAATGTGGGCATCTATACCTATGGCAAGTATATCATGCGTTGCCCTGCCCTAACCCGCACTTAGTAAGATTTCAAATGCTTTTCCAAGTCTGTTTAGACTTTAGAATTTATATTGACAAATTCTTATCAATGTCCAACAAGTCCTACAAACTTTTAATATTTATTTCATTTCATGATACTGATAGTTTCAGGGTTTCAAGTATTTCATAGTTGTTTTTACTTCAACATTCTTGATATTTTAGGTTAGGTTTTCTCATTGATTCATACGTGGGTCAACTCATGATATTGACGGCCTCACTAATATACTCATTAATATTAATGTTGCATGTGTTTTTAGTAAGAAAATATATGGTTCAATCGGCAATGTTTTCAACGTTATCTGGAAAAAACAATTTTCATTTAGCTATGTCCTAAGTACAATGCTGATTATTTTTTTAAAAAAATTATTCTAAACAATGCAAAAATCATAAGTGCAAATTTTCTTTCATCTTTCAGACATCGAATTATATTACTACGCACCTAATTTATGCGCGTCTAGTATATATTTTTAATACAATTTTCTATCGATTTAGTGTATTGATTATTTCATTATATTATCTCAATGATTTTCCATAAATTATTACAAACTTATATGCATCTATTTATTATTAGTGAAATGAAATAGATATAGTTATTTTTAGGAAAAAAGTATAAAATATTTCTTTCCCTAACATCGTCTACCCTTTTTTTGTCATTATAATCACGTGTCATTAATGAAATAACAATAAATATCATGAAATAAATCATAATTAAGATATTTTCTTAATGATAAGCATATAATCATTTTTCAAGTGAAAGAGTATTGTAATTGAATAGTTATTTATTATATTACTTAGGCTATTTTCCTAAGTGATAGTTCATTTGTATTTTCTTTAGAATACATTTGTAATCATTTAAAGTCAAATATAGCGATAAGCCTATAAAACATTATTTTTTCCAATCCAGCAAGATTTTATCTCTCTTAGGTTTGTTATAACGCAGGTCTCACAAATTCCTACCTTGTCATTTTCTCCATCGGTCGCGTTTCTTGCTTCCCTTGCTTCAAATGGGCTTTTTGAATTTCTACAACCTTGTGGAGCCATGGATGTCAGGAAAAATTGACCTGATAATTCAAGGAGAGTTGATAGTCATCTAGAAAAATTTCGCCATTGTTTTGCTTAGCAATATGGCTGTATGGGAGAAAGGCGTAATTAGGGGTAGAGAAAATGGAAATGAGGTAGAAGAGGGGTATTTTTCTCCTTCAAGGCTCAAGCTACAATGAAAAAGAGATGTAGAGAAATTTTTCCATCATCAGGAGGTCTTCCTTTTTGCTTTCTTTGTGAAGGAAAGGGGGTGTATTTATAGGCATGAGGAGGAGTATGCCGTCGACTCATTCTTTTGGCTACTTGTCAAGAGCCAAGTGAGCTTTATTAAAAATTCATTTTGATTGCCTATCTGTTGGATGGTGGCATGGGGATGATTTTAAAATGCTTTCTCTTTCTCCAAGCATAAAAAATGTCATGAATTTTGACATATTTTTTCAAAAACATCTTTTTTTCTTCATGATGACTTCATTTGGTGGGTTTTGGCCAAGTTACCTCATGACTTATCTAGTTTATAAAGTCATGCCATACTCTTTGATACTTAACTTACTCAATATTATTCTTGTTCTTACGTGTCCTTCATCTAGTGATTAAGGCTTTTACGATTTGTCTTGCGGTTACAAAATCAATGCAATCTTTGACACATTAAATTGAATTGGGAATGCTAAATCAAATATAATGTGGGAAATTTATGATCAAGCCATCCTGATATTATTTACGATGTGTCTTTGCTTTTTGTTGCTGAGAACATTGAGGCATCTTCTCGTGTCCGATTGCGAAATTGATTTAATGCAAGACTCAATATTAAGAAAATTATGTGCGATCACTTATGTGATAGCTCGACAAGTAATTTTTAAAATATCTCAAGCCTGCATTTGTTTCTTGATATGAAGTGTTATAGTGTGAATATTATAGATGTGAGTGTTAGTGAAGGATAAGTGAGATACGTGTATGGGTATGAGTGAGGGAGTATAGGCATGAGTGTGAGTGAGTGAGCGTGAATGAGGATGAGTGAGTGGGTATGAGTGAGGGATGAGTATGAGAGAATGAGTGGAGAGAGAGAGAGAGAGAGAGAGAGAGAGAGAGAGAGTATGATTGAGGTAGGTATGAGTGAGCATTAGGTGTGTGTTAATTAAAAGTGCATGTTTATGAGTGAGGTGGTAAGAATGGGTGGTGTGAGTGAGAGGATGTGATGGATGTGTGGGAGTGAGTGTGAGTTTTTAGGGTTTTAGTATGTGTGAAAGTGAGAGTTTAATGTTGGGGATGTGTGGGAGTGAGTATGGAGATCTTGTGTGGGAGTGAAAAAAGATCGTGTGTGAAAGGAGAAGTTGATGTATGTGTGGAAGTGAGAGAATGAGGTATGTTTGGGAGTGGGTATTATATGTGGTGTAGGGGGTGTGGTAGTGAATGTGAATATATGTAAATAGGTATGGAAGGGGGGCGCATGAGTTCTAGTGTAGGTTAGGTATGGAAAGTTGGGTGTGTTAGTTTGGGTATAGGTGTGGATATAGGGGATGTACTAGGTTTGTGGAGGGGCAAGTGGGTAGGGTGTATGATCAAAGTAATGGTACCTCGATCTCTTCTTCTTCTTCTTTCTTCTTATTCTTCTTCTATCTCTTCTTCCTTCACCCCTTCTTTTCTACCTTTTTCTAATACTTCTTCCACCATTAGACAAAAACTGCAAGCTTTCCAAGAAGACACAAAAGTTAATAGCATATGTGCAACCTTTCCACAAAAGAAATCGAACAAGGAGAGTATGGGTTTGCATTTTGTGTTTGAGATTTGAGATTTGAGTTTTTTTGTGTGTGTTTTGTGTTTTTTTCTACCTTCCCTAATAATGTCTATATTCACAATCTGAATCCAATGAGCTAGTTCATTCCGATTGGTTGGCCTTCCTAACATAGCCACATGGGTCTCGAAATGCTAGCCACAAATGTAGATGATCGAAACCCATCGATCCCATATGCACCCATACACAAGCCTCCTATTCCATCACATGGTAGGAGTGTGAGGACCTTGATAGTTGCACTGTCCTAGGTCCTAGCAACAAAACCAAAATGTTGAGCCTAACACACCAATCATTGGTACTTTGGATGGACTTCTATTGTTTGAGAAGTTGCAACTCACTTCAACAACAATCTCTCACTTTTTGTCTCTTAACACTCCACTCTAACTCAAGTACACAAGACTATCTTGAGTTGTAGTGAATTCACCTAACTTACCTTCTTGCGTTTGATGACTCAAAGGCTCGAAGATGGCTCCACAACCATGATCAACATGATACAATACCATCACTTCTTTACATCCACAACCAAGCACACCAACGAGTGAAAGAGCTAGTAGAGAAGATGAGAAAAGAAAGATGAAGGCCTTAGCTTCACCTTCCCTTAGTCCCTCACTCAATACACCTCTCAGTCACTCTCAACACAATGGAAGCAAGATAATAGAGTAGAAAGATTGAATAGAAAGCTTGAGTAGTCACATTGATAGAGCTTCTGCTACATGGATGTGCCAAAAGGGTGGATACAACTAAGACCTCCCACCCTTATAAAGACCAAGAATTAGAGTTAGGGTTAGGGTTTGTGCCCCTTTTGCATTTAGAGTTTTTTTCCCTCCCTTGGAAATTCTACCCACTTTGTAGGCTCTATGCTAGTCAATCATCATTGCATGATTCAACCTTAGCCTAATTAGACCAATCCTAAGATATTCTAATCACAAATACATGTGTGCAACCCATGCAACACTTGTGGGTATGACAAATACAAATGTGGTGGTGAATACAATGCACACGGGAGTGAGCCTAACTCTCACAAAGTAATTATCCATGATAATGTGGTGATCTCCATACAATACAAATATAATCCAAGTGCTCAAAATGCATTGATGCTCCACAAAAAAAATCCACAAAAAAATAGTAGCCAGCAATTCTACTTTTGTAGTTTTCTCAAAACACCATTAACAATCCCATTCACAAGTAGGGGCCAACAAGCTATGTGGAGACTTAAGGGATTTGCTTAGGAAGGCCCTTCAAGTTAGCTCTTATATTGAGTGATATAGATAACCAAATCGGGTGGTTACACCCAATGAATCTACTATCACTCATGTCTTCTAATAGGTTCATACAAAATATTAGCAAGAAGTAGGCTCTCATCATGAGGCGGACCTTTCTACAAGTATTTATTTTAGAATTGATATAAAAAAAGAGAGATCTTAACCACTCTTCCTCTACAATAAGTTTTTTTTAAATAATATTTACAACAAACGAAGATAGTTACAAGTGGTAATGAATGCAGGATGTAAGCATGAGGAAAGTCTTTGAGAAAACCTGCTATTGATAAAGAGAGGCCCCTTTCAATGAAGATTAGGATTTTTTAAGGGCTTGAGGCATTTACATTGTAGGTTAGAGGGAAGTCATACCTAATATGCACCTCCTAGTTGAAGTCAACTCCAATCCTCCTTAAGTAGGGCATATAGGTAGGATCATCCCTTTCATGTAATAAGGTGCTATAGAAAGCCATGTAGGCCTCTAAGCTAGAGTCCCAAATGTTTCTGCGCCACTTGTGTTGAGCCTCATATCCTTCCACTCTCTAGGATACCTCCACCACATTGTCTTCCCAATAATTTGTAGGCTCCTATTGTCACCTCGTCTGGTGTCTCATTATTTCCTCCAACCATATCCTATCTAGTCTTGCCAAGAGCTTTATGACATCCTCCACAGCCCTTGGAGATAGTACCCTATCCAATGTATGCGCAAGAAAGTGAAGGAGAACTCAAAAGGGTAGCCATGGTTCTCCCATTGCTCCCACTCTGCAAGTTCTTGGTCCCAATTTACAAGGTTGCACTCCTCACTTTGAGGAATGGCCACTTGTGGAACTTGCAATGGCTTGGCTTAGAGCTTCTTGCGGGCTAGTTCCACCTATTATCTGTGTTTGTGCCTCATTTCCACCATTATTTTAGGTGGTTTGTCTTCCTCCCCTTGCTCTTCTAGTTTTACTTTTTGGGGCTGCAGAGGGGGGACTCGGTTCATGCACTTGTTCTTGCTCTTCTTGGTCATGTTCCAAATTGGGCCATTTGTCTCAGATCGTCTCCATTGGCTCTTGTGGAGGTAGCTGTGCTTGCTGCTCCTTCGGCTGAGATTAATCCAACTAAGATTAGATAGGCTCATTGCTCCTCTACTCCCAAGCCGGTGCTAGGTTTGGGTGCCTTGGCATGGAGTCCATGTTACAATGCTCTCCTTGCTAGTTCTAATTTTCTTTTTACTTCCTCCAGTGTTTCTTCTTCTCTTGACTGAGTGATGTTCAAGACTGTGCTTAAAAAAGCTTATTGTTGCTCTAGCATTCCTCTTTCAATAGGCATAGCTTTTCTTTTTGCCATGAGGCATTCACTCTCTCAATGGGCCAATTGATAAGCTAAGTCTTTGACTCTATATTCATTCTTGGCTACCCATTCCTTTACTTTCTCTTTCATCTGCTCGAGCCATTGATTTTGAACTGAGCTAGAGTAGCGATTACTTGATTCTGTTACTGCCACAATACATACATTTTTTGTTGCTCCTGGTTTTTGTGCTCTACTTTCTCCCTTAGTATAGCTTGTTTGTGGAGAGCTGCTTGAAGTTGGTTATGCAGCTCTACCAGCTTCTTTGTGGTCTCCTCATCTCTTTGAGTATGTGCCTCATGCAGCTCTTTCCTTGCCTCTCCCTATCTTGCCTTTATGGGCTCTTTCAATGCCCTATTGATGACGCTCATCACCCTCATTTTTTCTACCCTATAGGTTGCATAGGTGATCTTCTCTTCAAGTTGTGCAAAGTGTGATCTTTTTCTCCTCAGTCATCTTACGTTGTAATCTTCACTGTTGCACATGCCTAAAGGCACCAAAGTATTTGAAACTTCCAAATGGGTACATTTGACTCTTGGCGTGATTTGGCATCGATTGCTTAGCTAGCCTTTTCACTCCTGAAAGGGGGGACTCCTTTGCTAGGGACCGGTGCAATTTCTTGCACTTTTCTCACTAAATACTGCACCCAACCCATAATGTTACTTTTATTGATTATCCCTCCAATGGTTCCTTGTGTCGGGGTGATTGTGGGGGTGGTCATGATTGGTGGGATTGTGTGTAGAGGGGGCTTTACCCTTGCTTTTTGCCACCAGTCGTCCTGGTCCTGCCTCTTCTATAGCCACTGCACTTGTGCTTGGCATGTCATCTCACATAGGGCTCATCATTGCCAATTCATGAGATTTGGAAGATTGCTCCACTAATCTCCAAATAGCCAAATCTATATGTTCCTCCTCTTGTTTCCTCAGTCACTCTTCCTCCTCTTCTTGTTTCTTCCTACGCTCCTCTTCAAGCCTTTTTGATTCCTCTTCCATCCTCTACTATTCTTTTTTTCTTTCAGAGGTGGATCTAGTACTTCCAATGGGGACTTTAAGTCTGATCTTCCTTCTTTCACCTTGGCTTGATAGCTCTGAGCCTTGTTGTCATTGATTGTCCCTTCACTTGAGGTTCCTTGCTGTTGAGTGGGTCGGTTTGCCTCCTTCTCATTAGCATCTCTTTTTTTTTTTGTCCTATTGATCCTTGTTGAATTCATCCTCCCCTTGTTCTTCTAGTGAGAGTGAAATAGGCACGCTCATTGGAGTGGGAGAGCCATGCTCCTCTTGGATCGGCGATAGTTCTAGGGTTTCCTCTACTACTTCTTCTATTTTCACATCCCCCAGGGCCTCCTAGATTATGGCCATTAGTAGTCCTCCAAACCCTATGGTTGAAGCCTTGGAAGTAGGTTTTGATTGTAGTAGTTAGAGACTCCCCTTGTTGTCATTGGTGCTATTATTAGTATCTTTGCTAATGCCTCATTTGTTTTTTGGAGGATTCCAATTTACCTCGTCAAGGGCATTTGTTGCAAGGCTCTCTAGCAATGGCATTCCTATTCTATTCATGAGAGCATTGTATCTCTGGCTTGAGAAGAGGGTATGCACCATTTTTTCTTGCAATCAGATGGTGGGGTCATGAATGTTGACCAAGCTAATTCCATTGTTTGTGCATACTTTCTTTTTTTTCATCCCTAGCATCCCGTACATATCTTTGTTTGGCTTCTTCTTTGGCTTTCTACTAGTCATAGGGCCTTCTCCATAAATTTTGGATTAAGTGCGATGTCCACCCTTCTAGTGGTATCTCCTTCCTTGATTGTTATTGTGCCATTGTTCCTCTAGGCATCAAAGGTCCTCAAGAACTCTGTGCATTTTTTGTGGTTGACATCCTACCCCACCTTGTGCTCGGCAAGATTAAATTGTTCTATCATCTATCCAACAACCTCTTCAGATGTCACCAATCCTTCCACATTATGGATGCTATAGTATTTTAGTTGGTTGAATATGTATATCTCCATTGTTAAAAGATAGGCATAGGAACCCACTGTAAGCAAGGGTGTATGAGGGAAGATGGGTGTGAATAGCCTTAGGGGTAGGGGAAACCCTAACCCTAGCTTGGTAGAGGCTATATAAACAGCCTATGGGTCACTACCAAACAGAGATAGAGTGTATCCAAGTTACATACCTTGAGCAAATTAATAAACAAGAATTTATTCTTGTACTTTGAGCCTCTTTCTCCCTCTTGTGCACACATTCCAATGCTGCAACTTTGATTTCTGACATGATATCAGAGCCTCCTCTAATCCTCTCAACTTCCTATACCCTTAGCCTCACTAAGTGCACATGATTGTCCATCATCTTCATCTTTTACCTCTTGCCTCCATAGCCAAACCAGACCCACCTCTGATGGAGGACTTGGGGAGGACAAAGGAGGTCGTATCTGCTCCTGCTTTCTTTTGGAGATCCCTTCTTCACATTAGGACATAGCTGCTCGTCAAGTCTGCCCCCAACATTGTCCATGACTAAGCCCGACATTGCGCATTTTCCAGAACATGTGCAGTTTTCTATCAACTTGTCATTCGTACCACTGTGCACGCAGCAGGCAATGCAATCCTAGAAACCACCTTGGGGCTTTGATAGCCCCCCTAGTGGGCTATCCTCATATACAAGGGTTCCTTGAAATTTGCTCTACAGAGAGAGATCTCTGACAAACCCTAATTGTATACCTTGTGGTATCCATAGCCAATAAGCTCTAAACTTGGCATTTTTCACCTTTTTCACTCTGAGCTTTATTAAACAGTGATTCTAATGACTGAAGAATATTCTCTAAAGCTTATTTGAAATCTAAAAACTCTCGGACATGCTCAATGGACATCACTAAGTGCATTGGGAAGCCAACTTCCAACCTACTTTCATTCAAGCATTTCACTAAGCTTGACATTAGTGTTTCTAAACACTAATCATTAATCATCTAATCATTTGCTTGCTAGGTATTTACTAAATCTAGTGAGTGTTATTTTGTCAACTTCCTCTTCTTATATTTTTATGAGGTTATGTGTACAATTATAAACACATAGACCATCATACACTAGATTTGTATTGCATATCTTGAGTGACTTTGGTTCAAGTACACTAGTCAATGCAATCAAAAGGATGAGTGTCATTATACTCTCCTTAGAATCATCATCAACAAGCATTGAGAACATAGACCAACCTTTTCCAACACAAGCTTCATCCACAAAGCCATATCACAAGGAGGATCCTGAAGTCTAGTCTAGGTTTACCTCATTAAAACCTAAAAAGACTATTAAACCTCGGAAGAAGATTGCGCATAAGAAAGGACCACCACAGTCATACCTTGAAATATTACATTTGTATGATTTTCAGCCTTTCTCCTCATTACAACTTTGATTTCAATTATTTGATTTGTTTCCGCATTCAGTGGCAAATTTGTAAGGGACTAGATGTTGCCCTTGTCCTAACAAGTGGTAAGACCTTCCCAATGGCCACAACATATGCTGATGTCTGTCCTCAAATTTGAAAGTTTGATGTGGCAAAGATTTCCACCCATGGCAGGTACTTATAAAGTATAAAATGATAGAGAGAGAGGGTATTGGCCTCTCATTCAAGGCACTAGAGTTGTAAACTCTGCAAATCTGGTTGATGTAGAGGATGGCCAACGTGCCCAAGCAATCATAATGTTACACTTAGATGAGTCCCTGATTCATCATGTTAATCAACTAAGCACTGCTAAAGAGAAACGGGATGAGCTTGAAAAGCTCTATGGAGCCATTGGTAAAAATACTAAAATCCTCCTTAAAATTGAATTCTTTAGCTTGGAATATAGATCAGGAGAAGATTTGGGAAAATTCATCTCTTATATGAAGGGACTTATGGCACAGCTTGCCTTTGTACAAGCTCCAATACATGAAGAAGATGTTATTGCTATTCTCCTAAAAGCTATAAAACATGTGTTTCCTACTCTTGTAACCACTCTCACCAACATTCCAGATCCTACATTGGCAAGTACCATCCAATCCTATTTGGATGAAGAAAAGAGGAACCACAAAGAAGGCAACACTAGTCAAACATCTTTAAATTCGAGTGATCAAGTATTGGTACATACAGTTCTAACTAGATGTTCTTTCTGTAAGAAAAAAGGACGTCTTGTAAACAACTATTGGAAGAAGTATACCGAGAAAATGAAATGTAACAAATGCAAGAAGGCAAGGCATATCACTAGTAAATGCCCTAACACTCCTGATGTACCCAAATAATTGGTGGCCAATTATACATCCAATCCATGAAGATCGATTGTTTTGACTCTTTAAATCATCTATCTAAAAAACTCTTGTAAGCCTGATTTATAAAGGCATCCCGGTTGTTTAAAGGGGGGGACATCTTACATGCCTTGTAATCTAATGCCACCCTGGCATTAAGGGGGGTTGTTAAAAGATAGGCATAGGAACCCATTGTAAGCAAGGGTGTATGAGGGCAGATGGGTGTGAATAGCCTTACAGGCAAGGAAAACCCTAACCTTAGCTTGGCAGAGGCTATATAAACAGCCTATGGGTCACTATCAAATAGAGATAGAGTGTACCCAAGTTGTACCTTGAGCAACTTAATAAACAAGAATTTTTTCTTGTACTTTGAGCCTCTTTCTCCCTCTTGTGCACACATTCCAATGCTGCAACCCTGATTTCCAACATCCTTGGCTAAGCCATATCTTTTGTGATCCTCCTTTGAGAAGGGGAGCCTATTGGCTTTATCCTATTGACTTTCCATTTGGGTTCCTATTTCCACACAATAATCCACAATTAGTTTTCTTTAAAGAACACTTTTTGCAAGAAGGTAAAGTGACTAGAAAGATTAGTGTTCGATGATGAAGGGTATAAACTACAAAATGAGAACTCTCAATCAATCAATACACATTTATTCTTCCCTTTAAAATTCAATTATTATCTCAATTGTTTCCTACTCACATGTGAACTATAGGAGTGCCAACTCCATTGTTTAGGACGAGAGTTTGAGACATGGAAACTATGAGTTTGAAGCTGTGGTCTATGCTTTGGGACCCACTTAAGCATTTGGTTTGTATCTTTGGTTTCTAGAGGGTAAAAATTGTGGTACTTTACAATGGGCATATGTTGTGGTACACTATCCCCCTCCTTAGAGTTGACACTAGGTCTAGCTACCGATGGCACTATAGGCTTTTGGATGGATGTGGTGTCCTTGCTAAAAGTTATTACTATTCTAACATTGTTGATGGCAAGGTGGATGCACTGCAATACGTAGTCAATATTACAATGAGCTTGTTCTCTAGACACATGCCCAAACAATGATTCCTTACCAATGCTTTGCTTGTTACATAGCACGTAAAAGATGATGGGTAGGCTCTCAGTCTTGATAGAGACCATTAGTTTGCATTTTTCCAAGAGTGGATAGGACTTTCCCCCAAACGGGCTAAGTTTCACATTGGTTGGTTGGAATTAGGATTGTCTAGTGTTTATGCCTTAAGATATTTGAGTTGGCTCTCTCATTAATTAGTAGATTAAGGTTGTATGCCTTTTGGGCAATTACGATTATTTGCAAGTAGGCGGGTGCTACTACTTCCTTATCCTCCTCCTCTAGTTCAGTGATGGTTACAACCCTGACATTCGTTAGTGGATCTATCATCGAAGGTTCATGAAGTGGATGTGATGGAGGGTAATACTTTTTTATGTGACTTCCATTGAAAAAGCCTATGTCCCCCCCCCCCCCCCTCTAGGGTTTCGAGTTCCACATTGCCCGTCCTACTAATTTCATTTTTTTCTTATGTCCCTTGATTGAGTACAACAAAACTAGGTCTCCTTGGCCAAAGTCTTGTTGTTTGATGTGTTTGTCAAAACAACTCTTGTGTCAAGCCTTTTCACAAATTAGAGCATCGGTTGCAATGAGACGAGTCTCAAATAGACATTCCATCTCCACTAATAGATTTGTCCATGCTTTTTTTGCCCTCTCATCTCTCTTAGGTTGCTATTCTCAAGCTTGGAACATAAAACTCTACTGGTTGTATAGCTTTAGTTTTGAAGGTCAATTTGAATGGGGTATATCCTATGGCTGTTTTGTAGTGAGGGAAAAAGAAAATATTTTTATAAAAAAATAACAACAAAACTCTTATGGAAGAAAATGAAGAAATTCCCTGTCATAATAGGCCTCGTTCTAAGAAAAGGTAGCAAACACCCTTGAGCATGAATCTGGTTGTGGAAAAGGTGGTAACATCCCATAGTTCAGGATGGTTGAATCACTAGTAGACCTTTTCTAGAAGCAATTCAAAGCCACCTCCCTTCGTGCAGTGTCTCTATAACTTCATCAGTTGTCTCACCTCTCCAACATATGACATCTTCTACAAACAATCAAAGTACTAGACTTGTTGGCTACTTCCTAGGGCATGCCTCATCTTCAACACCCTGATGTCAGCAACAAATGAAGTGATCTTCATCGAAAACCCTTGGAGTGATGTGAGCTTTCATCCTAACTAGATGGGGAAGCGAGTATAGGCTACCCTTTGTATTCATCAATAGAGCGCAAGACAGAGGGTGGGGTGAGTGACCAATTCTTTCCCTTTATATTCAACAGAGAGGTGAGAGGTGTGAATGGACAGTTGCACACACGGGATGGGCCTCTCAATGCACAAAGCACAAAATTATTCCCATGCACAGCAATTATAAGGCTCCATGGCCTTCCTTCTTGCACCATATGCTAGCACAGGGTGAGATGCACAATTGTACCATGAATTGCGCACAAGGCATACAACCTTTGCACAAGTGTCAGTGAGAATTCAAATAATGGAATGGGAGGAAGTCGATTGCCCTCCTATATCTATCAACAAAGCATGAGACAAAGGGGGGACTGACTGTGATTGATTTCCTTGAGAGGTGAGGATTAAGGGACGTTTTGACGCTTGGAGACATGTACGTTCTCATTTCCCTATGCACATATGGGATATGCCTCTGCCATCACTCTACACCTGATTCTCTTTGGTGCACTGCACAATAAAGGCTCCCTGGCCTTTCTTCTTACACCTATGCCAAATAGGTTAGGGCGCACATATGCACCATCAATTGTGCACATTGGCATATTCCCCTCTAAACCATTTCCTTTGTCGATTCCTAAACTAGATATGAGTTATGGATTTCGATCGTTATTCTTCAAGTAATGTACGCCATGGGGTGAGCGACTAATTTGTCATTTTCACATGAGTGACTAATGAGATTGAGTGTTGTATACCTCGCCATCAACAACCTCACCAATATTTCAATAACAAAACTCTCTCCTTGGGTTCTATTGCACGGTTCCTACCATGGTGGACAAGTGCAACATGGCAATCTGTGGTACCTCCTACCAACTCCGATCATTCATGCAAAAGTGATGATTTTGCTCGATAATATGCAAAAATCGAACCAAGTTTTTCTAACCCTACCCCTTTTGATTTCAAGATTTAGTCATGTTTTAAGTGTGGGGATATACGTGTATGGGTTATGATCCTATGCTAGGCCCTTGTTGCATCGCCAAATTGATTTATTAAGGTCTTAAGTGTGGGGGACACGTCCCTACGCATCCACTGCACATACCCTTATGGAAACATCCCTCTCAAAAAATTTGAGCATACCAAGTCCTGTTCCTAATGGGGTCCCTTTCCCACCCAGCCATCCTCTTTTCAATCCGTCTTGCGGTTATTTCTTGTCTGTTTGTCTTTTTTCTTTATTTTATTACTTTTTAATGTGAATGCATCCTACATTCACCAAAAGTAAAATCTGACCATACAATCCCATTTGTCCCTTTGAATTGGCCACATTTTCTTTTTGTATCTCCTTGTTTCGAGTCATGGATCATGAGTTATTAATTTTTGAAGAATTTTCCACCCATTTAACGTGCTTCTATGCAAACATGCATTTTTTACTTCGAAACAACAATTTGATGTGACAACCCTGACCTACACCTTTCGAACATTTTTTCTTTTTACTAGCAATCCTTTTTATGTCCAATTTGTTCATTATTAATTTTTTCATATTTTCAAGAATTCTCATATGCATTTTTAACTGTTTTTTCATGTGTAAACATGCTTAACCACCTCAAAATTTAATTTTTATTGCATATCTCTGTTCGACTTCGTCCCTTGCACAATTTTCCTTTTTCCCCCACCTTGATCCAGCCTAGTGATTTATTTTATTAAATTTTTTGTGAGTCTTCATGCTTCTTTTTCTTCTTTTTTCCATCCAAATGCCCCCAACGCCCTCAAAACTGCATTTTGATATGAAAAACATATCAACAAACCTCCCCTCACACTTTTCCTTTTCATTCCCCTCCATTTCGATGCACTGATTTTTTCATATTAATTTTTGGTTATGTTTTCGTTAGTATTTTTACCATTTTTTCCATGTGAACATGCTCTACCATCGCCAAAACCGCAAACTTTGACCTTATCCATCTTATCTGACCCCTTCCCACTGACATTTTTTGTGCTTACCTCACTGGGTTTCGACCTTCAGATCTTTCCGTATTAACTTTTATTTCCATTTTTTGGTGTGTTTTTATGGTTTTTTCCATGTGAACGCATCCTATCCACATCAGAATGGCATTCTCAGTTAATAGGCCTATTTGCACGTTTTTTGCACACTTTTCTTTCTTTCTGTGTTTGTAAGGTGCATGCCCATCGGCTGTCCATACACGCTTTTAGCGATCTATCGAGAAACGAATCTAAGCATCGTTGCCCGGCAGTCCCATGGAATGTTCTGAGTTTTGTCACTTGGGGTTTCTCGAATCCGCCTTGCAACGAAATGTTCACGGCCAAAACCCTTTAGGATTGACCTAAAATTTGAGCTCCTAGTGGCCAAGGTCTCTTATCAGCATTCTAGCATCGGATCCTAGACATCCTACTTTACGCAAAGATATCCAAGCCAAAGTAGATCCATGCCGCACTCGGTTCAAAAAGAATGGAAAACGAGAGGGATGCACCACTCAACTTCTCTGCCCATAGGGCATAGTCCCATTCCGGTCCCCTAAAACAGCATGAATCGGGTTCTAACCTAACAATACCTAAAGGTCGAACGACGATAAAATCTTATGAGAAGCCTCCCAGTTCTTTGGGACCACCTTGCCGTAGGACGGACCCGTCGGGGGTTTTGCCCACCCACTTCCCTCAATAGCTTTAGTTTTCTAATTAGATCCTACCACATTTATGTGTGACACTTAAAGTCAACTTCATTAATTAAGCCTTTTAGGGAACATGGTTCGTTCACATAACTTATAGCACAGACACGAAAACGGAGCAAAGCAATCTATTGACAAACAAGTTCAAACAAGTTCCTTAACTTATCTTCAAGTTAATCTTTGTCTCCCGCCCATACATGAGAAATTATATATCCCTTCTGTCCAACAGAAGTATCCCTTCTACCCTGCAGAAGTAACTGGTCCAAATCACATGGCACAACAAATTCAATTCTTTATATAGAATAGGATCTTCTAACATGCCCAGATGTTGGGGGCCACGGAGGTCTTCAACTACATTCTAGACCTAGCAAGGGGTGTCCAGAGCTCCACTTGACTCGCAAGTTGTCTAGGAGCAAAACATCATTCTCGTGGTTGGCCTTTTCACCACTCAACCTTCAGCGGCCCATGAATCAAGCAGTGCCCTCTTTGGGTTAATCCACGATGCAATCATGGAGGTGATCCACCCGTGCAACATATCGATCCTTAATTAAATCCTTTAGGAATCTAGCACAATAAGGCATCCAGCCCTAATATCATTTTCTAGAAAAACATTGCTTTATCCCCATGGCAACTTGTCATCACAGACCCTTGCCATGCATTTAGCATAAATCACAAGCACTTGGAACAATCATCCGAACAACAAACTAACAACCAATTGAATGTACAAGCATTTAGGATGTTGTTCGATCAACCAATTGTATTCTTCCCAAACAATGCAAGAATAGTTGCGATAATATTTTCGTCGCATATCTACTCTTCTCCTTGGGATCAAAGAGTGATTCTATGTAAAATTTACTTAACTCTTGTATGCACAATTTTTAATGTCATGATTATGCCCTCCATAACCCCTAACCAATTCTTCCTTGTAATTGCTCTATCAATGAATAAGCCATATGCAAAACTAGGTGCAATTAACTTTCCTTAATACATGCACTTTGCAAGCTCGATCTTTTGAATACGTGAGGTAAAATTTATCCCTTCCGATGACCTATACTCATGCATCATAGTATGGGACCTAACATATCTCATACAAGAATCAAAACAAGCATCTATCAATTTGGAAATACATTACTTACGATCGGAACCACAATTTGATTGACAGTGATACATTTGCCCGAAGCTTCGTTTCTAGTTGTGGGATTGCCATTCACATGCAACATTCTTCGCTTGGAGGCCGTCGTTCGCAAGTAGATTCAAGAGATAAGAAGGTGGAATAGATTCGAGATGGGAGAGCATAAGAGAAGATGGGTGAGTTGAGGATCAAAATAGAGAGAATTGAGCTAATTCTCTTCCTTGCAGCTTTCGGGGTGGCTCTTCTCTCTCTCTCTCTCTCTCTCTCTCTCTCTCTCTCTAATGGAGGGGTATCCTTCTCTCTACCTCTCTCTCGTAGCCTCTCGGGGTCTCCTTATGCTTCTTGTGCCTCCCCAAGCCTCATATTTATAATGGATTAGAGAAGAGGGCTTGTGACTGAGAAGTGGAGCTCTTTGTGGGGGGGGATCTTGGAAAGATCAGTGATCTAATGCTCAGATCATAAATTTGATGGTTCCATTGGCTTTGAAAGGGGGGTAAAACCTCAAGGCACTTGGTTAGAAAGTTCTCAGTTCACTCCTTTTTTTCTCTGTTCAAAGTGTTGTTTTTTGTATGTAGACTGCGATCGCGGTGCGTGCGATTTCACAAATCCGTCTCTTTATTTTTTTCTTTTTATACAATCTCCAAAGCTGACTAAAATATCACTTGTCTTTTCTTTTAAATGACATCCAGTTCTAGAAATCTCCATATCTTTTTAGGATAATATCTAGAATATCTAAAATATACTAGTTTTGCCCAAAATCTAATATTTTTGGACCATCAAACTATACACATTAATATTAGTGATTAATATAGCTCATAAGTCTTGTAACTTTCGTAAAGGGTGGCTACGGTCCTTGTCAATCCGAGAAAAATATCGGATTTATAACTCTCGATTTTTTAAATATATATTTTTAATTAAATAAAAATCCTTAATTATTAATGTTAGTTAGTTTTTATCTTTGTTAGTATTTAGTTAGTAACCTTACTAACTTATTAATTGACTAACTAACTTTCAAACTAACCAACTAACTTTTATTGTGTGGAAATATTATAGTGTTTCATTTGAGTGGCTAGATTTTTTTAAATTAAATTTTCTAAGAATTTACATTTTGAAATTATGCATGATTGCATGCACATTCATGCTTTTGATTTTTCGGGCACATCGATGAGTCCCTCCCACTGTTCTCTCCCCATCCGTGCTTCCACATGTTCTCTCAATCCCTGAAACACAATTTTTTGAACCCTCACATGTGCGGGATGACAAGGGTGCCAATGGTTGTTTCATTTTATTTATTTTTTTTAAAAAAGACAAAACCACAAAAAAAAAACCAAAACAAAACAAAATTTTCAATTAAAACCCCAACACACACCCAAATCCACCTATCCCCTTTTAGCCCTTGCCTCCCCCTCGTCCCCGCCCCCCCCCCCCCCCCCCCCCCTTTTGTTATGACCCCCTCCGCCTATGCCCCTTCTCTTCTCCCCCCCTTTTTCCCCACTTCCCCTAACCACCCGTGTGTCTTCCTTCCCCCTTGCCCCCCACACCCACCCTCTTCTTCCTCCCCCACCACCTCCACCCATGAGTCTTCTTTCCCCCCTTCCCTCCACACCCACCTACTTCTTTCTCCCCCTCCCTCCCTCCCTCCCTCCTCCACCCAGTGATAGCCCACCGCAACACCCGCCCCGCCGCCGTTGGAAACCTGCACTGTGCCCACTGAAGCTCTGTCCCAACCATTGCACACTACCACATCTATCGTCGCCTCACTGCCTGGCTACTAAAATCGTACCCTAGTGTTGCGCATGGCAATCTATCTGCCATCTCCGCTACTGTGTCGCCGCCCAGGTCCACGACGTTGCCCCATTGCGATGTCACACAACAACCGCCTCATCTACTCAACACCCCCATTGGTGTGCTTGCCAATACACCTAGATCAACGATGCCACCCCATTGGTGCACTTGTCGCCACCCTATTAGTGCCATTGCAGAACCCACCGCTGGACCCAGTACGCCATCAACTCTATGCTACCTCGGCATCGCTACAGTGCTGACACCTCCTTCTACCCCACCTCTCCACTACCTCCTCCTCCCTCCTCTCCTTCCCAACCACCTCTTACCCTCCCTTCTCCCCTACCCCGCCCACCCGTTTTTTTTTTTAAATTTTATTTTAAAAAAAACAAAAACAAAACCAACACATTTAAAGAACCACATTAAATTTAATTTTTTAAAACTTAACAAAAAACAATAATTTCTAACAGTTCACAACTTAAAAACAAACAATCCACAAAATTTCATGAACAAAAAACAAAAAATTTAACAACCACACACCCACAAGCCTCTCTCTTAATTTATTAAAAAAATAAAAAAAATAAACACACAATTTACAAAATAAAAAAATAAAGCAAATTTAAACAAAAAAACCACACTAGTTAAATTTAAACAAAACAAAAACAAAAAACAAAAAACCCACACCAACAAATCCATATCCCTACAATTCAAAGCCAACCACACAATTTGACAATTTCTTAAAAACAATTGGCCACAATTACGAAATTCCCTAAAACTTCATTTCACCTTCATAAACAATAAATTTAAAAGACAAAACCAAAAAAAAAAGAAAAAATTCCACAAAGTTCTTGAAAAATCACACATGAATTTCTTCATGATCTTGGCCCTGCCCCCACACCTATAAACATTTACCCAACCAATGTGCCCATCATTTTTTGTGTAACAAACCATTTCTCTAGTTTAAAACAATGCTTTAGAAATTTACGAAACAATACAGAACATTACTATTAGAATTCCTGAAAATTCAAGACACTTCTTTTCCATTTCTAATATTTGAGTCGCCATTTAATTTTTAAAAATTACCCAAAAAAAAAACACACACACACACACAAAACACCAACACAAAAAACAATTAAAAAACCCCAAACAACAATAACAAACAAACCCACCTACACTTTACACCTTCCACCACACATACATACCTTTAATTTTTTTTAAAAAAACAACAAAATAAAAAAATAAAAGCAACAAAATAAACAAAAAAACACACAAAACAAAATACACAAACTCAATTTACACCTCCATAAACCAAATAACTCTAAACATCCAAACAAACCACAAACATTGTTAAGCCCTTACACGAACAACAAAATAAATGAATACAAATAATACCCTCATGATGGGACCTAAAATGGGCTGACACTGGCTATAGCACTAGCCGAACCTCTAACATGCAAAGACAATCCCACGACTTTGTAGTTAAGAGCGTTTACAGGACACATTGCCCTGCCATCGTACATACATTTTGCATTTGTATCATGTTTTGTAGTCCAACCCCTAACCCTCTCAGACTCCTTAGAATGAGACCCTACACATTTTGGTGTAATTCAGCACGTACACCAACATAGGAGGCACCCTTCGGCTAATTGCTGCCCCCCCACTGCGACTCTCCTACACCTTAGGGATTGGCCCCTCAGTGCATCGCTAACACATATAATGTCAGAGAGAACCAGGGAGAGAGAAAGAGGAGAGAGAAAGACTGTAGAGGAGAGAGAAATACTGCAGGGAGAGAGAGAATAAGAGTGACGAGGAGAGAGAAAGACTAGAATTGGAGAGAGAAAGACAGGAAAGATGAAGAAGCCATGGAAGCTTAGAGCAAGAAGGGAGAGAAAGATTGTAAATGTATTGATTTGTCAAAAGATATGTAAAATTACATGTCCTCTCTTTATATACCAATGTCAGTGTGACATGGCATAATGTCAATATTATTTACACTAATTCCCTATTCTCAGCTTCTTACAATCCATCCCTTCCCAAAAGTTTTTGTTCTCAAAAACAAACCTGAAAGACTAGAGAAGGATAGATGAAACAGAGTACTACTCTGATACAAGGGCTACAAAAATAGGAAAAGCACTAGTTTGTAAAAAGTAATGGAAAGGATCGTAAGTGGAAAATGAAGGTGCAAAATCCTGCTTAAAACCTCCTGGATCAAAAGGTATTCCATCATAATGATTGTCTAGGAGAATAGAATGCCTCTCAACCACATACTCCAATCCACCCGGATCAAATGGATACAATGAAGAATCCCCATAATCAAATCCATGATCACATCCATAATCCCCTGGATCATAGGGAAGCACAATGCCATCTTCATATTCATGTATGCCCAAATCATGTATTATATCATCATCAGACATGTGCCGGTCATCATAACCATGATCAAGGTACTCATTATCAAATGCATTCAATGGCTGTTGTAGACCTTGATTAAGTGTAAACTGATACCCAAAAATATCATCATGAGATTTCTCTAAGAGTCTAAAACCTTCAACATGACCATCTACATCTGCAAGCGTTTCATGTGATTCATCAACGAAGATGCCATCAGCTTGTACATCTTGCTCTTCTGCAAGTGCCTCATGTAATTCATCAACGAAGATACCATCAGCTTGTACATCTTGCTCTTCATTGTTCACTTCTTGTACATCTTCTTGGTCCTCTTCTTGCTCATCCTCTTGTTGATCATGTTGTTCATTATCCAAATCTTATTGTTGAAGAGATGGATGCTCATAAGCATAAGCATGTTGACCATAGTAACCACTTTGCTGCCAAGGTTCAATGGGATGATACTCATCAGCATATACATATTGTCCATAGGCATAAGAATTTGATTCAGGTGTACCATCAGTATATTGATGTTGGCCATGAGCATAACCATTTTTTGGAATGCCTCTTCTTCCAATGATCCCATCTCCATGACCATTTTGGTTGGATGGCTGAAGTGGGACTAAAAGGTCACTGTATGAACAAGCCTTCTCATTAACTTCTTTTGATGCCATTTGTGACTGCATAAATTTAGCAATTTGTGCCATGAGTTGCTCGTTGGATTCTACCAACTTATCAATAGAAGCCTTGGTCTGATCAGTAGATTTAACCATCTGATCCATTCTTGACAAGATGGCCTCATGTCGTTCCCTATGTCTCAGCTCATGGGCACACAAAGTATCAGTGAGTATACTGATTTGCATCCCCAAAGCCTATATATCCTCAGATGGTGGTTGGTTCATGGATGTTTTCCACAAGAGAGCTAAAACACGTTGATCATAATTCTACAAGTTCTACAGGTTCAGCGATTGAAGAACAGGGCTTTGTTAATGAGGCTTTGGTTGCTGCTCAAGCATGTCAGGTCTACCGAGTTGGCGTCTGTTACAGCTCTTAGCAAAATGTTGGAAGAGCTAGATGAGTTGAAAGTTAAGCAGACATATGCTGGAGAAAATGAGTTCTCTTCAAGATGTATGTTGCCACACTTAAAACTCCGAACTCTGCGTATCAGAAACCGAATGACAGAAGGTGAGTTGCAGAGCAAGCTTTCTGAGATAGGAAAGCCAGCTCTCTCTGGATAGGCCTGTGGTACAATGCAGTCAGAGCCTTCTGAAGGCACTTCCGCTAGCTTCAGATGCTTCTATCCACTCAAATGGTTCAGCTGTTGTCAAAAACCAGCATCATCTTCTGTAAAACAGAAAATGTGCCTGCATTTGTTCATTTGTCAGCTATAGCACCAACAATAACTGCATTTGTTCATTTGTCAGCTACAGTAGTAGCAATAACAGTCAGACCATCCAAAGACTAGTAACATGCCAGAGGAAAAACTGGAGAAGAAGGTTATTTCTTTAAGTCATAAACTTGAAGGTTGGGAGTGTCATCCAGAGGAATCTGAAGGAGATGAATGTTTCGACTGTGGGACATGAGACCAGAATGATTTTCAAGGTAGTCATATACATGAAGCTCAATCCCAGAAGCACATCTAAGAATCCACGGTTGTGAGATTGGCTGGAGATGGAGAAGGCTTGGTATGCATCCAAGTTGGAGCAAAGGCACTGGTAGGAGATTGATGCTTTTGAAATATAGATGAAATAGATTCCATAAGCAAGTGCAGTTGCGATGGTCTCATACATCAATCGCAACGAGCAGAGGCCTGCGATAGCTGCAATATCCAAGAAGCTAGAGAGGCCAAGAAGACCTGAGTCCTCTATCTGCTTGTATGTAGCCCATAAAATTTGCCTATATGTGATCCAAACCAGGCTATTGAAGAGGAAGGAATCAATAGCTCTTCACGATTATCCTCTCTAGCGAAGCTTTCCTTCTCCTTTGAAATCCCTTGCAATTCAGAGCTATCGTGGCAGGAATGGGAGAAGCCCTGGAGCATGTGCAGCAGGCTATTGTCTGATCAATTTGGCAAATGACTCAAGTGTGGACGATAAGATTGGCAAATGGAATTGGAGATGGACTCTGTGATAGATGAGATGGTACATGCTCCAAGTGATCCATCAGTGGATGACAGCTGCTACCATTTGCAGGCATCATTGCGTTCAGTTCATGCTCCAAGTGATCCATCAGTGGATGACGTCAGAGAGAGAACCAAGTGAATTCTGACGGTAATGTTGCAGATGCTGTTTCAGTGCGGAAGGAATCTGTAGATGAGATCTGCAATTCGGCATCTCTTGGAAATGCTCAATTTAGCTCTTGGAACCAAACAAAAGCTTCGGAGTCCTTCGGGAATAATTGGAACCCCTCTGCACCAGCTAACATATTACATGGGACATATTGCATGGGCCCTTACCTTCTTCTATTCCTTCTCCATTGGCTATATTGGCTCCTCATGTTACTCGAATAAATGCTTTGCCCCTTGAACCAGTAGTTTCAAATGTGTCAGCCACTGGTTCAATCACTAAGGGGGGAATGTAGAAATTCTTTGGTGGATGGAGATGGCATGTATATGGAGTCTAGATCAAGAGACAACTCTCTCTCTGTTGGCTTTCCATTAGCTTCAAATGTGTTTGAAAGCAGTTACAAAGCTCCAAATGGTGCAATATGGAAAGGCCCAGCAAACCCTGTGTCAGCCACTGGTTCAATCACTGAGGGGGAAATGTAGAAATTCTTTGGTGGATGGAGATGGCATGTATATGGAGTCTATCAAGAGACAAGTCTCTCTCTGTTGGCTTTCCATTAGCTTCGAATGTGTTTGAAAGCAGTTACAAAGCTCCAAATGGTGCAATATGGAAAGGCCCAGCAAACCCTGTCACTGCTTCCTTGCAGTTGATGGGCACCACATGAGCTATAGCTCAAACTGTCTTGAGTTTTTCCAAAAATGCTCAGTATCTACCTCAAATATGCAGCGACGAAGTAAAAGCCTCTTTGTGCAATAACTTGACAAAATTGCAGCAAATGGTATGCCTTGTTGATTACAGACAAGAGTGTGGCATCCCAAAATGGATTCAAAGCTACAACACCAATGGTACTCTATAGAAAAGATTGCTACTTCTGAGGGGACTCAAATTAATAATTCTCTGTTACACCAACGATGCTCTGCCAAGAAATCTGAGACTGAATGATTCTCTGCAGCACCAATCGTGCTCTGCTAAAAAAGAAGGCTGCTTCTAATGAACCTTAAGACTAATAATTCTCTACTAAAACCTTCAACTGAGCAGATATAGGATCGAAAATCTCTGGTCAAATAAGGACTGATTCCTTTGCTTGGCAGTAGTCTCTGTCAGAAAGATGAGAGATGGCAAATCTGCGAAAAAAAATGGTGTGATAAAGCAACTGGGCTGCAGGTTGCGACTTCAGCCCTAAACCCAGCCCTTGGCCCTTGGTGCGGCCTGCATATGCCATGCTGCGCGTTTCCGTCTTGAAGGAGGTGTCAGGGTCTGAGCTTCCATGACGTCCTGGCCAGGGTGGACGACTTTCCCAGATGGATGGGGGAGCAGAAAATCAAGTCATTAACGCACAGAAAATTCACCTCTGCTCAAGTTCCTCCTCCAGCTTTTCAGGAGCCTGGGACGTCAACTGCTGTAGCAGTTGCTCCACCTATTGGGATTCAGTGGGGGTCAAGTGAGGGATGCAGGACAGGAAGAGCCACTGAAATCAAATAAAGATTTCAGAGAAATGCTTCTTAAACATTGAAAGATATAACTACCCTTGTAATCAAGCTTGAGGTTAGCACGGAAGTAGACAGAGATTTGATCTATCCTGATTGTGGCAGTGGATTCATCGAAGCCATGGATACAGCGACCGCTCTTGCAAGCGTGTGGAGATCCATTCGGCGCAATAATCAATGGCGGCAACATCCATCCTTCAATGCAACGACTGGCATGCAAGAGTTTGTAGTGGAGGATGGACTTGACGATGCTTCTCACTACTCGCACTTCTCGAAATTCTCTGGTCCACTTCCCACCTACTCGCTCTTCTCGAAATTCTCTGGTCTACGAAGAAATAATTGGGACTGTGAGACTTTTCAATTTGATGAAGTCTTGACAGAGGCTGCCTTTCGAAAGCGTGCATAATTACAATTTCGTATCTGCAGCTCTACATGGAAACAGTGCAAGAACTTCTTGCTCCAGAAAAAGATAACATTCCAATAGTTGAGTATCCTAAAACCAGTGATGTATCGTTGCTTTCAAGATTGGCCTGAGCTTGCAAAACGAGCTGCCATCTTTATCTGTTTGCCTCCATTTTTGGTCTAAGTTTCATTTAAGACTCCAAGAAAGGTTGCCATGGTCTGTGTGGTCTTCATGAAAGCTGCCATTAATGCTCCTGCATGCAGTCCTTGTGGTCCAGAGGTGTAAACTCCCAAGAAAGCTGCCATTAATGCTTCTGCATGCAGTCCTTGTGGTCCAGAGGTGTAAACTCCTAAGAAAGCTGCCATTAATGCTTCTGCATGCAGTCCTTGTGGTCCAGAGATGCTTTGGAAACTCCCCTACTGCTCCCGTACTTGTGTACCTTCAATTTTGCATAAAATTTGGTGACGTCCCACCATTTAAGCCTTTATCCACCATATCTGACCTTGGATATCTCCAGATGTAGTCACTTGCTAACTGTAGTTGTCCTGCAGCACTCCACTAGTCACTGTCTTGTACCATTTTTGTCTGAAATTGGTTTTGAAATAGGAAAATAGGAGTGAAAATGGAAGAAAATAATGGATCAAAGACTGAAGCTCTGATACCACTTGTCAGAGAGAATCAGGGAGAGAGAAAGAGGAGAGAGAAAGACTACACAGGAGAGAGAAAGATTGCAGGGAGAGAGAATAAGAGTGACGAGGAGAGAGAAAGACTAGAATTGGAGAGAGAAAGACAGGAAAGATGAAGAAGCCATGGAAGCTTAGAGCAAGAAGGGAGAGAAAGATTGTAAATGTATTGATTTGTCAAAAGATATGTAAAATTACATGTCCTCTCCTTATATACCAATGTCAGTGTGACATGGCATAATGTCAATATTATTTACACTAATTCCCTATTCTCAGCTTCTTACATATAACACATATGAAACTGACTCCGCTCTTGGTACTAATATTATATCGTTTCAGGAATATACCCCTTGGACCCACCGTCTAGACCTATAGCTTGGGTGCCTTACTCTCTTCAACATGGGTCATTTATACTTCAACCGATTGCTATGTATACCAGGAATAGATACCATGTGTATATGATTCATGCAAAAGTATATGCTTTATTTTGTGCACAAATAATTATGGTATAAAATCAGTCAATGTGTCGTGCAAAAATAGCTCTTTTAATGAATTTTCGCTAATATGCAATGCTGTGTTGTAGGAACCTAGCACCAAGGCAAAGGTCATGCTACTAGATCCATTATTTCTAAATAAACTACATCCTAAATGTTATGCATAAAGAGAACAATTAGACTTTTTATTATTTCAATATTTAAACTATTGTATAACTTCATTCTCCCCCTCACCGTTTAAATTTTGTTACGGTGCATAGGTGTAGAGGAGGATTTTTATGTCATTTTTGATATGTAAAAGCAATAAATACACACTTTAACACAAAGAAAAAGGGCCAAACTGAGGCTTAACCTTATGCTTTAGCCCCATCAGACATTCACATACATAGATCTTATTTTTTCATTTTTTTCGAACGTAAGAAACCCATTTTTTTCTATTTTTTCTATTTATTTTTAATAGAAAATATATATTTTTTGGTTTTTTCTAATGAATGATTGTTTGAATTGAAACTCAGCATTTTTTCTTAGTTTATCACATGTCCACTCATTTTTTTCCACTCAAAATCAAAGAAACTATCAATTTCCATCAAAATTTGTGGCTTTTCACGTTTTGAAAATTTATCATTATTGTAAATCAATACGGGTTCTACATAGCAATGATTGCAGCCCTCAAACATAATGCAAGGAACATTCAAATAAAATTTCAGCCCATGTGCACAACATTTAGACCATGAACGATAAAAAACAAGCAAAATTCTTTCATAAAATAGAGCATACTGCCTTTTCGCATGTTTCGGGTTTCTTGAATAATTAATTGGGACTGTGTATCGACCAACCAACCATGGATTTCAGCATAGATCTTCAGCCTTCAACCTCCTCAACCTCTTGGAACAATCCGGTGCTTCCCGGACAAGCATCCATCACCCGATTCTCTTCTTGATTCTTGCCACATGAAGTGCCTCTATGCAGGAGAGAGAGGGAGGAGAGAGAAAGACTGGTTTTTTATTTCTTTGCTCAGTGCATCATTCCTCGCGCGGTCTGGAGTGATCGGAGGCGCAGGGAATCTTCATTCCATAGCCAAGAGGGTTCCTCTCCATTTGCTTGATCAGAAAATGCTAAAAAAAGGGGAAAGAATGGGGCACCAAAAAATTGATGCCCCTCCCCAAATGGTGTTTCATTTCTTGAATTTGTTACAAGCTTAAGCTTTTCGGCAAGTGGTTTTTTCAGTTTTGAGGGGCAAACGACATCGGAATCGAGATCCATCTAGATGGGTGGTTCCGTGACATTGAAATCTACAAAGTTGGGCCCCGTCCCACTCTTCCTGGCTTCCGGCTTCCAGATCTAGTAGCCGCTTCACAACCCTGAACCTTGCAGGGATTAAATGGGGGATCAAACGACATTGGAATGGAGATCCGAGACTTGCTTTGGATTCCTAATGTCGTTTTGCATCTAGGAAAACTCCAACTCGGCCATCCCCCACCGTTTGATTTCCATGAAAATAAACGCTAGCGCTTTAGGGACTTGCCACTTAAAATCGTACTGATTGCCACTGCCGCTTTCGATGAAGTCTATTATTCGCCTGAAAGTCTATTATGTCTTTGTAAGCACTTCTCAGCATAAAAAATCATCTGTCATTGGCGACCACGAGATAGGGTGACTCAGCTCGTCGAATCCCACATATAGATGTGCACATAAACACAATGACAAAGAGCATCAAGCTCGTACAAAATAGATACACAACAAAACACAACACAGTTCTCACCCTATCCCCTGTCGAAACCAAGGCATGAAATGAAATCCACGAGGAGTGGGTCTAGCATAATCTGATAGAAAGTCTAAAGCTAGTCACTAACCAACTGCTCCAGCATAGCCAAGCTAAAAAGAACTATCAAAGAGGTAATCCGAGTGGTGGTCTGAACTACCTACCTAACTAAGAACAACTCAACTAGGAGCTTCTACCAGGTAAAAACTCCTATAGCTTGATCAACAAATATTATCTTTTAGCACATTGCTCTTTTGCCTCTTATTTTCCATACTCGGGGATGTAAAAAGGAGGGAGTTGAGAGTGGTGACCCAAGGAGAACAGGGCATCGGCCTCAGGTCCTGTCTTGGTGTCCAAGAACCCACCAAGCCCTCGCAAGGCGACACTGAATCCTTTTCTATGCTCACTTTTATTTTCGCTCCAACCTTCTTGTATTCTTTGTTTTTCAGCTAGATACCACCCCTAGGAAGACAAGGCATCAGCCCCAGGTCTTGTCTCGTCCCCAGGAACCTACCAAGCCTTTGCAAGGCAATAAACAATAGCTCAAGGAGTTTTCTTTCTTTCCTTTTCTATTTTTATAGGGGTTAGAACTCCCTTTTTACACGCCTCCATATATTTATGTATTATCTTTCATATAATTAGGGTTTTGCCTCTTTCCATCATTATTTTAGTAGGCTTCTCTAACTACCTCACAACTAACAGGAACTCCTAGAATGGTTGCCTAGCAGGTCAGTAGAATAGGGTCACTAGAATTGCTTTCTAAAACAGGTCTTTCAATGCCTGACAATGCCTTTGCAGGAGGCAATGACCTCCCCTAGACATACATAGCCTAAACCTGGGACTTCATGCCTCGAGTGCCGGTCCCCAACAAACAAAAGAAAGTAACCCTTACAAGCACATATATAATTAATTGCTTAAGGGAAAAGACTCAGAAAGGGGACGAAACCAGTTGAAATGGCCACAAGAAGCTCCTTCGCAGCAAAGGCTCCCTCTAGCAACTTCGTCAACCTATATGATGCAATCACTACAACAAAAACCCATTAACTGTATCCACACCAAATAGACATAGTGCCCTCTTGGCCTAAAGAAATCAAACATGACATGACAAAACTAACTGGCTCTCCTGGCCTAAGAAAATAGATCATTAAAACCTTAAAACAACTCACCCTCTTGGCCTAAAGAAAATCAAGTAAACCAACTCATATAGATCCCTCCTTGGAAGAAGGCAGATATACAAAAATACACTCCATTCCAAGGGGGAAAATAGGGCTCTCAGTCCTAAACTAAATGCATCAAGTTGTGACCCATACCTCCTGCATATATAGAAAGAGGCGTACATATAACATTTCATCTGATCAACCTATGGGTCTAGGATAATAGTGGTAGATGGGTCTCCACCACTCTTTGTATTACCCATATTAACCATTGCCTACCATATAACGCATGGTCTGATAACATTCCCCACAAGCGACCACGTCCCGTCTCATTATCAAGAGCAACATCCGGACTAGGACCACAGTTGAAGAGGAGGTCCTCTTCATAAGCAAAATTAGCTAAGGAATCCGCAAACTGATTCCAATAACGTGGAATGAGCTGAATAGATACGCTCTCAAATTCATCAAGTAGGGTTATAACAGTGAGATGATACATACAAAGGATGGGATTCTGGACTATATATGTCCCATTGAGCTGATTTAAGATCAGTTGGGAATCCCCTTTACCAACAACCACCGAATACCACCTATCTTGGCAATATTCAGTCCCATAATCAAGGCTTTATACTCTACCATGTTGTTAGTGAATCCTGCCCCGAGATAAATAGCTAATTTCATTGCAACTCTACATCGGGGATCTCAGATAACTACTCCAACACTCCCTTTTTTATTAGGCCCCCTAGATGCTCCATCAAAGTATAGCGTGTATATCCATAATGGTTTACACAGCCAGCCATCAAGAACTCCCCTATTCGTAATTATGATAGTCTAAATTCAACATATTTAGAGGATGAATTGACGGCTCCATCCCATCTTCTCCATTAAACTCAACCGGGATGCTTGTCAAAATCTGCAAACAGTGATGGCAGAAAACTTTAATCTCCCACACAAAGGTATTGCCTTCTTACTCAATCACTTTGTATCCTTTGCTCCACCAGATAAGCTTCCCTTGATGATATCTTTGCTTGAGATATGGGTGCTCCAAATAAGGGATTAACCGCCCCATCAGCTAGTTTAAGCTCTCCTACAGGTCTCAAATCAACCCCAACATAGACCTGCAATGCATTTATCACATTAGCATATTCAAAAATAATAAGGTTTAGTCTTATTAAGATTAACCTTATTCTTAAATTCCACTCCCTGTAGATTAGCTAATAAAGTCGTGGACTTATTTTAACCTAACCGAACTATCTTGTAAAGGCCATCCCATCTAGGTTCTAGGTTTCCTGGAAATAGCTCCCTACATGCATCGTAGTAACTACCCTTTCTTAAAGGTATATTTATTTGCTTTTAGATCATGCAACCTCTTCATCCGATGTTTAGCCACCTCATGGTACAACAAACTTTGTAATTTAAGTTCATCCAAGTGGGCTATAGTCATAAACCGCTCAAATAGGGCATCTTCATCACCCAAAGAGTAATTGATTGCAAATCTAATGGTTGGAAACTCGATTTCTAAGGGCAACAAACACTCCTCCCTATAAACTAATTTGAATGGGGTGTGGCCAGTGACTCACTTAAACGTCATGTTATATGCCCAAACCGCCACATATAATTTTGTATCCCAGTCCTACTTCTTTTCAGAGACTACTTTGGATAGGATACCCACAAGTTGCTTATAAGTAGTTTCAACTTGTCCATTTGCTTGGGGATTATAGTGGGTCATCTTATTATACTTAATTTTCCATGCTTCAGTCAAGCTTTTAATCACCTTGTTCAAGAAATGGATTCCATGGTCCGATACTATTTGCTTTGGTGGACCAAAATGATAGATGATCTGCTCAAGTAGGAAACTGGCAGTCTCTTTTGCATTGCCCTACCTTATCGCCTGTGCTTCTGACCACTTTGTAAAGTGATACTATAATATATCTTTTCTGAGTAGTAGATGACAGGGTAATAGGTTCCACAAAATCAATGCCCCACTTCTCAAATGGAAGGGTAGCCATAATCAGCGTAAGTGGACACTTTCTATTCTCTCTATTATCATGTCTTTGACATGTATCACATCTCTTGACATAGTCAAATGAATCCTAAAAGATGGATGGCCACCATTATCCAGCTTTTAAAGCCTTATGTGCCGTCAATCACCCAGCAAAGTGCCCTCCACAAGTGGAGTCATGGCACTCTTTCACTATAAATGGAACCTCATCGGGCATCACATATTGGCAATAGATATCATCAACACCCTACCTATACAATGTTCCTACGATCAAGGAAAATTTCAATGCCTGCTATTTAATTTTTCTCTTCTCCGATTTTTATAAAGTAGCTCCAATCTCTCCCCCATAGAAAGATAGTGCATTATAGCAACATACCAGGAGGGAATACACACCATATCAATCTTGAACAATGTTTCCATATCACTTCCTTCAGCCGAGACCTCTTTTGGCTCTCCTAAATCCACAAGACACTCTACAATGCCTTGTAGCTTTGGTGGCTTGCTCTTAATCTCGTAATTGAATTCCTTCAAAGTGATTAACCACTTTGCTAAATGATCAGGTGACTATAACTTATTCAACAACAATCAAAGCCCTTCTGCCTTCATATACAAAACCACCTTCTTATAAAGAATATAGTGCCTAAACTTTTTGGTCGCAAATACCATCGCAAAGCATAACTTCTCCATATAGGTGTAGTTAATTTCCAACAGGCCCAACTTTCGACTAGAAAAAGCTATCAGATAGTACCACTTCTCCTCCCAAATTTGGGATAAGCAGCAACTAATACTATACATCATTGCTGTTGAAAATATATAGAACATTTTGCCCCTTTTAAGTGCTTTTAAAACAGATGCTTTGACAAGATCCTGCTTCACTTTGTCAAAAGATACTTTGCAAGCATCATTCCATGCAAACTGATAGTTAAAGGACAATAGGTTCGTCAATGGAAATGTTCTTTCTGCCAAGGCATTGATAAACCTCCAATAATATCCTACCGATGACAAAAAGCTATGCACTTCCTTTGGAATACATGGCGGACTCATGGCGACTATGTCCTTGATCTTTTCAAGGTTAGTTGCAATCCCTATGGAACTGACCACATGGCCTAACAATAGTCCATAAGGCACTCCAAAGATGCACTTCCGCAAGTTGAGAGCTATGCAAAATTGTCTGCAATGCTCAAAACACTTCCTCAAAATAATAAACTGTCTTTCTCTTACAGTGGCTACCCCTAGGTCATCAATGAATACTTTCAACTCCTCGGGGGAGATGTCGCCAAAGGTCTTGTCGATTGTTCTTTGCCACAAACCATGTGCATTACATAACCCAAATGCCATCACATGGTATGCAAAGGTATCGAATACAATAATAAATGTCGTCTTCAGCTTGTCTTGTTGAGTAATCGCCATTTGGTTATACCTTGCAAAGCAATCCATGAATGAATATATTTTCCTACCTACCAATTGGTCCAAAATTTGGTCAATAAACGGCAATGAGTAGTAATCTTTAACAATCTATTTATTTAGCTCTCTAAAGTCTACACAAAGATGGATTTGATTATTATTCTTCTTTCTAATCACAACTGGTAAACACCATTCAGTATGCTGAACTGGGAAGATCAAACCTGCCTTCCACAACCTCTGAAGCTCTTCAAACAGCCCGTCCCTTAATTCAAAAGGCATGTGCCTTACTTTCTGATGTATAGGGTGGGTACCTTCCTTTACAAGAATGGTATGCACAACGAGACTGGGAGGAATACCCATAAGTTTATCATAGCTCCAAGCAAAGATGTCGCGGAACTTCTGAATCAGGGACACATAGTCCTCTCTCTCTTTCAAACTGAGCATGGAACCTAATTTGATTGGTTGTAAATCATTAGGCATGCCAAGCTCCAACTCAATAATGTCTGTATCTCTTATTCGATCTTGAGGCTCTATCGGCTCATTCAAGGTTATCTGAAAAATATCCTCTGTAGTGGACCCTTCTTTAGATCCATTACTCAATGACGTTTCACTACCAGATGGATCATCTACTGTTTCTAGTTCAATGGAGGATAATGGAGCTCTCTCACTGTGAGGAGACTCAGGTAAGCATCCACTATTACATGATGGGCACCTCGACCTAGAATCACTCGACCAGCAGGTATATTGACTTGATAGTCTATCCGTAGAATCCATGGTTTGCCTAGCAAAACTCGATAGCTAGGATGTCCTGTAAACCTTATCACCCTAAAGTCCAGATAGCATTCCATGCTCGCAACTGTAACATGGACTTTAGTGATGAAACCTTCCGATTGTCTTAGACTATCATCAGTCATCCTAAGAAGTGTGGAGCTGTCTTTTTGGATCTCTAGATCTAACCTCTCCAGCAAATCTGAACTCATGATATTGGTGGAGGATCCAATGTCCATGATAGTGTGCTCCACTAATATTCCATCCACATATCCTGGAACCCTAGGGCAATGCTTTTCAGCATGATCAAACCAATCTTCTCCTACTCTAGCTATGCCCAAAGGTTCTACAGAATATACCCAATACATAGGATTTTATTAAATTCCTTGCATACTCCTGAAAAATTTTTAATTAATTGTAGGAGATTTACGTATGGTTTAACTTTGCAAAGAGAACTTGCCAGATCAAAGTTATGGTAGTTAGCCAAAGTTCTCTTCTCGTGCAAAACCATTCTCTCCTTTAGTCTTTCAATTGGCTTTGGTGCCTCATTTTTAGCCTTTACCTTCTTTCTTGGCAATCCTTTATCCTTCTCCGGATCAACTTTACTATCAACAGGTCTTAAAGGTCACCTTCCATATCAGGATTTAGGACTTACTATCAACAGGTCTTAAAGGTCCACCTTCCACTTTACTATCAACAGGTCTTAAAGGTCCACCTTCCATATCAGGATTTAGGACTTGCTTTTCACCCTCTTTGATCTTTTGACCTCTTGTTATGGCTCGTAGATTAGAATTTTTAGCATCATTGACACATACGACCTCAATAAGGTTGACTCCACTGCCATGAGGCAACTCCTCTACAATAGCCTTTCCTCGTTGCAGTATTTGTCTTGGTCCCTCATCTTGCTGGAGATTATTCCCTTGTGCATGATGGTTAACTGGACCTGGTTGTTTACTCCCTTGTTGGAGATAACTGATTTTACTCCAACAAGTAGTAGTTAAGTGGCCAGACTTTCCGCAAATATTGCATTTGACATTCGGGCAATTCCTAGGAAAATGTTGGCCGCCACACCACTTACAGCTGAATCTTAAGGGGGCACCCTCTTCAAGGCATCGACTCCCTATCAAATTCTACTACTTCTTAAGAAAATTGGCGTCCACAGCTTTTTGTCTGTATTGTTTAGAAATCATATCGATATAGTGCTTTATCATGTCCTTAACTTCACCAAGGACATTAGAGGCACTTGACTCATAGCCGCGATCATCTATCTATCGTCCCATCGGCCTAACTACTTGATTAGGAATTGGCCACTGACCTACTGGAACAACATTAGGATTCATTGTTTGGCTTCCACCACTATTTATGAGGCCGCTTGACTAGCCATGGGCATAGTCATGCTAGGAGGAGTGGGTAACATAGGCAAATTCGACATGATACTCCCTCTTCCATTCCAGTTTATCCTTGCTGCATAAGCCGCTTGCAAGCGCGAATCTACTCCTTTTGCTTAGGCAATAACAATGTCAATGTTGGCCAAAGCGACACTACTAAGCTGTACTTGGATATTAAAATCCAATCCATGTAGGAAATATTGCAACTGTGTAGCCACTGGAATGGGAATATAAGTATTAAGTTTGCAAAGAACTTGCTTTAGTTTCTTGGCATAGGCCCAAACATTCTCATTTGGCTCTTGGCATGTTACATTCAAAACACGCAACCAATATTGTCCACCCTTCTTAGGAGCAAACTCTCTACAGAAAGCCATAAAGAGTTGGGCATTGCTAGTTATGGTTCCGGCTTCTAGACCATGATACCATACTACCACTCTTTCTTTTAATGTCATATTGAAGAACATCATTAGGTGTCCTTCATCTTGGATCCGATAGTTAAACATGAGCGTTTGAAACTCCTTAATATGGAGTTCTCCATCTTCTTCTACTAACCCATGGAAAATGGGGAAAGGTGCTCCTAATGCCGGTAAATCCAGTGTTCTTGCTGGAATTGCAATGGGCTGTGCCATGGCTACAACCGGATTGACAACGGGAGTTTGTGTAGGTACAACTACACCCCCACTTATTGTGGGTTGATTAACTAGAAGAAGGGAAATACCAAGACTTCCACTTCCACTCAAAGGGCTGCTTGTAACACAAGTTACTAGAACCACTGTTGCTTATGCATAATGGGCTGCTCCTTTAAGGAGAATAGCATCTTACAATCTTCAACTGTCGTCTAGCCCTCTCAGCATGTTCTGCTTTTTGTATTTTGGCTTGACGGTCCTTCTCAGAGGACATAAACTGAATATCTGATCCCTAGAAACCCTAGATTCGAGAACCACCACTTGTTGGTGGCTCCCAGAAAACACACCTAAAACGGGCCAACAATGGCTATAGCACTAGCCGGACCTCTAACATGCACAAGACAACCCCATGGCCTCGTGGTCAGGAGCGTCTACAGGACACATTGTCCTGCCATCATACATATATTTTGCGTTTGTATCGTGTTTTGTAGTTCAACCCCTAACCCTCTCTAAAACTGCTCAGAGGGAGACTCTACACATTTTGGTGTAATTCACCACATAGACCAACATAGGGGGCACCCCTCGGCTAATTATTGCGGCCCCACTGCGACTCTCCTACACCTTGGGGATTGGCCCCTCAGTGTGTCACTAACATATATAACACATATCCGCTTTTGGTACCAATATTATATCGTTCTAGGAATGTACCAGTCCTCACTTACTTGTTCCCTTGGACCCACTGTCTAGACCTACAGCTTGGGTGCCTTACTCTCTCCAACGCGGGTCATTTATACTTCAACCAATTGCTATGCATGAAAGGAATAGATACCATGTGTATATAATTTATTTTGTGCACAAACAATTATGGTATAAAATCAGCCTATGTGTCATGCAAAAACAGCTCTTTTAATGAATTTTCGCTAATACACAATGATGCGTTGTAGAAACCTAGCACCAAGGCAAACCTCGTGCTGCTAGATTCAATATTTATAAATAAATCGCATCCTAAATATTATGGATAAAGAGAACAATTAGACTTTTTATTATTTCAATGTTTAAACTATTGTATAACTACATCCTCCCCCTCACTGTTTAAATTTTGATGTAGCGTATAGGTGTAGAGGGTTTTTATGTCATTTTTGATATGTAAAAGCAATAAATACATATTTTAACACAAAGGACAAGGGCCAAAAGGAGACTTAACCTCATGCTTCAACCCCGTCAGACATACACATACATAGATCTTATTTTTTTCGAATGCAAGAAACCCATTTTTTATTTTTTTTCTATTTTTCTATTTTTCTATTTATTTTTAATAGAAAATATGTATTTTTTCTTTTTTTTTAATGACTAATCATTTGAACTGAAACTCGATATTTTTCCTTTTTTTATCCCATGTCCACTCATTTTTTCCAACTTAAAATCAAAGAAACTATCAATTTCCATCAAAATTTGCAGTTTTTCAAGTTTTAAAAATTTATAATTGATGTAAATCAATACGAGTTCTGCATAGCAATGATTGCAGCCCTCAAACATAATGCAAGGAACATTCAAATAAAATTTTAGCCCATGTGCACACCATTTAGACCATGAACGATAAAAAACAAGCAAAATTCTTTCATAAAATAGAGCACACCGCCTTTTTGCGTATTTCAGGTTTCTTGAATAATGTATTAGAGGCACCTCTTGGGAGGGGTATTCATGACCAAAGATGGGTTATTGTGAGTGATTATTGAGTATTATAGTGAGGACATGATGTAATATTGAGAGAGAGAGAGAGAGAGAGAGAGAGAGAGAGAGATTCAAAGTCAGCCAATTCTATAAAAAACAATGCATTTACCTATGAGAGATTGTGATAGAAAGCTATGAAATATTTGAAGATGAATCCTATGCGATATCTTTCCATGCAAACTGGTGTATTATTTTGTGTTTTTGTGGTCTATCAAAGAATTCTATGAAGAGTATGATGGATTTGTTCAAGTTAAGGCTGTGGGAGAATTATTGTTATGAGGTTGTGTGAGGATATCTTGTTCGTGGTGTTATTTCCTTTGTTGATATTGTATCAAATATGAAAAAGATGTTTGTTGGTGATACATGATAGATTTTATTGTAGTAGAATCCCTATTTTCTTGGTGTTCCTCTTGGGGCTCCAGTTCCTCCACAAAGTGCACTAGATCATTGCTTGGTGGATGGGTCATGATAGGTCTTGGCGGTCCAGGGATTCCCATTGGGTTGATATCAGTCTACCCTCAAAGTAGTTGGGTTTGAATCGTTAGGTGCAGAAAGAGCCAAAGGGGCTCCTTTTCAAATTATGGTTGCCTAACTCCTAGATAGTATGGCTGAGTGTAAGGTCTAGTAAGGTAATTGTCTTGGCAACCAATAGTGCATGGTCTCATGCTTGAATCTTCCATAGTTGGCACAGGGCCATGACCTAGGATTAGAACATTGAAATGGCAGTTCCCTCCAACATAGTGCACAAACTGCAGCTAAGGTTGTACTAGCCTTCATATTAACTCTTGTATCTTGGTTAGCTCTTGTTTTAGATTGGGTTTGGTTGACACTCTTTCATTTTTGTTATTCATTTTGGGTTTGGTTGACACTCTTTCATTTTTCTTGTTTGTTCGGGACTATCCTTCGCTAATTACCGAAGTTCTCTCAGTGTTTCTAGATATGTTGCTCCCTTGATGCATAGCCTGATAGCTTCTTTCCTTGAGTAAGTCATCCACCCATATGGCCTCCTCAAGGACTCTTGCAAGCACATACATCCCTTTGTAGGTTTGAGTTGCTCCCTAGGGCCTTATAGAGTTCTTTCTTGTTATGAACCCCCTTAATGAATACGATAGATATTTCTCTCTCATTGGATTACTTAGCTACTGTAGGAATTCTCTTATAGAGACTTATCACATATGTGACAGTCCCCTCCTTGTCTTTTTGTTGACATTCATCAGCTTAACAATGAGGTTATTGGAGTATCATGCTTCTGAGAATCTCTTGAAGAAGAGATTCTTCAATTGGGTAAAGTTATTGCATTCAGCATTGTCTAGATTAGTAAATCAAGATGGTCCCTTGTCTCGCAAGTAAAAACCAAATGCTTGTGCTTGTTGAGTAGGTTCCATGAGGCTATTAGTCTTAAATACCAACTCAAATTTCTTGATGAAGTTGTAAGGGTCATTGCAAGCTTGGTATTTATCGAGTTGCTTTGCAACTATGAGTATTTTTGTTTGGCTCTTAGTATTTGGGGTGACCGACTAGCAATGATGCTGCTAAGGCTACTCCACTTTGCTTAGCGCTAGTATTGTCTAGCAATCTTTTTGTGAGTAGCTCACTCACTGTAAGGTCATGCCTCTAAGTCTCTCTCCCTATTGGCATTGCCTCCATTTTTATTCTTACCTAAGATGGCTAGGATCCTGCGAATCTCATGGAGCTCTCTCTCCTAGCACAACCTCTGAGCCCTTTTCTCTTGGCTATAACTCACAATGCACTACAATGCTATCCTTGCCAATCTCCTCTCCTCCTCAAGGTTGGCTATGATACCAACTATTGGTCTTTCATGATACACTATCCTTGTCTACTGGTCCTTGTCTACTAGTCATACTATGCGACAAGTCTCCAGATGTTGTCCGAGTACTTTTCCATGTTAAGGTCAAGGTCAAGGTTAAGGTCATACTCATTGGAGCTAGTGCCTACCATGGTGATTATCTCTCGAACCACTAGTGCTTCTATGAGGTCAACTAGGCTAACTGAAGATGCATCCCTAATCTTGGCTAGTTTTTTCTTCCTTCAGCGGTCTCTAATGGCTTTGTCTTCTCTAGGTCTTTGTTTTTTGTGTCTTGTGTCACTCATTTGATTTTGAGGGTTGCATTCCTACTAGTGGGTTCATTTTTAGCTTAATCCCCCTTAGTTTGCCCTTGTTAATCCAATATGTTGCAACTGTACAACACTTATATGCTAGCAGTGTGACTCAATGTGAGCTGTGCAAAATCTGGCTTTCCATCTTTCACATGCATTTAAATGTCTACAATGTAGAGTGTAACATTTGATGAAGTTAGCTACATCCAATTAGTTTCATGCCATTACAACATTTTCAAGTGGGTTTTGATTACTCCAAGCAGTTGACTTTGGGTCCTTCACGGGCTGTTATAGGTGATTTGACGAGTGCTTAGTTAGGTCTATATCCAAGGTAGCAAATGATGGTCAATTATTTCAATCACTCCTAGACTACTAGGTTAATATTTTTTAGCACAAACACCTCTATGGTCTCACCTATTGGTCCGAATTCCAATTTGATTGGACAACTTGTTCGAGTCCCAGATCTTTTGAGTCCCAAATTTGGCATCTGATTGGGATCCTAAAGGTAAGTGGTTTTCTGTGAGGTGTCCACCAGGCTCATTCCAAGGCACATCTTTTTGTAGTCCATTGGTAGGTTTTCCAATGACACTGCTCGACGCTTCCTTGGAGTATCACGGGTTTTGTCACTTAGACCCTACTGAGTCTACATTGCAATGGAAGAGTTTTGATCAAACTCACTAGGATGGAACTAAATTTCTTATTTGCGTAATTTATCTCACTTATGTAGTTCAAACAAACCTTGAGTAAAACCAATTCCTTTATTATATTGAAAGTTTATCACAATTTCCAAATTTTTAATCTTGTGAAAGATATACATAATTTCACGAGGGTATTTTGCCCACCACCAAGATTCCACCCTTGTAACTAGTATTGGGGTTGTAGGATCCCATTTCATGAAGGGGCTCGTTAGCTAGAGCCCCCCCTAGCATCCACATTTCCTACTACTCGAGACTATCCCTATGGACAAACCTTTCCGCTATGGAGTTGGTCTAAGCAGTTCAAAGCGATAACCATGACCCCCTTGGAGTAGGGTCTCACGCTAGCTTGGGGGTAGCTTAGTATGATCTTTCCTTTTATCCTGTTTGTCAATGTTTTTAATCAAAGATCTAGATTCTAGCAAACACAAACAATCCTTTCAAACATATAATGATGCAATGACAATCACACTATCGTGTAGCTCACAGCTTCACGTAGCCAAGGTAGCCTTACAATCTAATGAGAATTCTCCTCCCCATAAAGAAGTGTTGAGTATAAATCTTTCAACTTTATTAAGCAAGACATGAATTTCTCGTTTAGGGCTAATTTACCCAAAAGCGAATTTCCTTTAGTTGGTAATTACAAAAATATTGCAACAATAACTTAATGAGACAATTAACAAGACCTTTAAATAGACTTTCACTTTTGAAGCGTTAATCAAGACTTAACCTTCTCATGCTTGACAATAAATATATTGAGTTATTTTACTAATCTCGAGTGCGCACATAGTCCTTTACTCATTTCGTGTAATATCCTCCTACAACTATTTCCATCATGATTCTACCGATTATAATCTCGACTAATCTAACTCCAAATCATAGGTAGCCGTAGTTAACTATAACGTGCTCGCTTATTGGTTGTCCAAGCATGTTTTAGCGGTCCATCGAGAAACGGTTCTAAGTGTCGCTGCCTGGAACTTCTATGGAACGTTTCGGGGTTTGTCGCTGAACATCCACGGTCAAACCCACCAGGATCGACCTGAAATTTTGGTTCCTAGTAGACAAGGTCTCTTGACAGCATCATAGTGTTGGGTTTTGGACATCCTACTTTACATAGAGATACCCAACCCAAAGCACATCCATACCACACTTGGTTCAAAGAGAATGGGAAACGAAAGGGATGCGCCGCTCAACCTCTCTGCTTGTAAGGTATAGTCCCATTCCAATCCCCTAAAACAACATGAACTGGGTTCTAACTTAACCATACCTAAAGGTCAAACAATGGTAAAACCTTAAGAGAAGCCTCCCAATTCTCTGGGACCACCCTACCGTAAGATAGATCGTCGCCACCCACTTCCCTTGATAGCTTTAGTTTTCCAATTATGTCCTATCACATTTGTGTATGACATTCATAATTAGCTTCCTTAATTAGGCCATTTTTGTAATTTATAGCACCGACAAGAAGACAAAACAAGCAGCCCTTTTGAGAAACAAGTTTCTTAACTTATCTTCAAGTTAATCTTTGTCTCCTGCCCATACAAGAGAATTATGTATTCCTTCTATCCAACAAAAGTACCCAGTCCAAATCACATGGCACCATAATTTCCATCTAGCGTCTAGAATAGGATATTCCAATGCCCTAGACATTGGGCTGCCAGCAAAATCTACAACTCCATTTTGAACTGAGCAAGGGGTTTCCAGAGCTCCACTGACTAACATCTATGGTTGGCCTTTTTACCATTGGACATTTGGCCCGTGAATCGAGTAGTGCCCTCTCAGGTTGAAATGCGAAGTGCGCTCTCAGGTTGAAACACGACGTAACCATGGAGATGATCTACCTACGCAAAATATCCTTCCTTAATTAATCCAATTAAAAACCAAGCACAGTCAAGGCAATTAGCCCAATATCATCTTCCAAGAAGTTCATTCCTTTACTCCCATGGCATCTTTTCATTACCGACCCCTTGCCATGCATTTACAATCGAACACAAGCACTTGGAATAATCATCCAATTCACATCCCACAATTAGTTTAATGCAAAGGCATTTAGGATGTTATTTAATCAATCCACAAAACAATGGTATCCTTTTTCAAGCATTACAGGAATAGTCGTGATAGCCTTCCATCTCATGTTTGCTCTCCCCCTTGGGATCTAAGAGATTCAATGCAAAAATACTTAACACTTTGGCTAAGGCACATGCCAAGGTCTTATGTAAATTCTATTGAGCACTTATATTGATCAATAGCCTAACCCTCTTCTCAACAAGTTTGAAAGCATTGGCCTTTCCTTTGTCTCGAGTTTTCCTAAACACTTGAGCTCTCTAATTGCCCTTGAGGCTAGAGTTTTTTGTATCTAGTTCAGTCCCCAAATTTGGATTGATTAACATAGTGTTTACTGGGTGGATCCCAAGGCAACTTATCCTCTAATCCTTATGATCATTGTTTGTACTAGTTCAGCACAATGGCAAGATTCCCAATCTAATGGCATGAGCTATTAGTGAGAGTTTGGCAAGGGTCTAAAGCTTCAAGAAATGATTCTCTTCTAGAATAAGTTGCTTGCCATGCAATCTATTAGACATGCGAGTTATGATATACGCCTTTGAAGTGATGAAAAAATGCACCTATTATTGCGGGGACAAGAATCTGACAATGCTTGAGTCTTATATATTTATGATTTCATTGTATAACATTTAAATACAATGGTCTTCTCTTGATATGCGTATTTGGAAAATTCAGTCTGTCAAATACTTGCGATGTAGTTTATCCTTCTAAATGTCCTATTCTTGTGCGGATTTAATGCATCTCATGACTTAAAGCAAGCATTTATCAAACTGGAAATACGTTACTTACAACTTGAACTGTACCAAACCCTATGACCAAATCTTGGTACTCCAATTAACTTTTTCTTGTCCCTGTGACTAAATTCTCTAAGAAAATGACTCTTTCCATGGATCAAAGTCCATGCTCTGATACCAATGTAATCAACCAGTTCTCACAGCAAATCAAATAATTGGAAACCTTCAAAAATACCCATTCATCTTCCTCAAACTCCACATATCTTCTTTTTTCATCCGCATAGACCTTTGTTGTCTCTTGAGCTTTATGAATATTGTCCTTGCATTGCTTCATAAGGGCCTTCATATTTTCGAACTCCTCAAGTTCTTGTGGATTTACATCTTCATGGAACAATGAGGAGGGTACTTGTACTTTGTAGCCATATAAAGCTTCAAAAGGAGACATTCCAATGCTCATATGGTAAGTATTGTTGTAACAAAACTCTGCAAGATGGAGCCATTGGTCCATGCATTTTGTGTCTCATGGCAAAGTGTCTCAAATAAACCTCTAGCCATTTGTTAACTTTTTCAGTTTGCCCATCCGTTTATGGGTGATATGCAGTACTAGGAGTCAAAAGAGTCCCCATTGAAGAGAACAAAATCCTCCAAAAGCTGCCCATAAATTTAGTGTTCTGATCGGACACAATCTTCATTAGCAAACCATGAAGCTTGAAAATACATTCCATGAATTGTTGAGCCACTTGTTTTGCTATAAATTAGGCCTTGGTAGGGATGAAATGGGCTGATTTAGTCAATTGATCAACTACTACATAAATGCTATTCCAGCCACGCTTAGTTGTAGGCAATTCCACAATAAAATCCATAGAGATATCAATCCACTTGCCTTGAGGAATAAGAAGTAGCTAAAGTAAACCATTGGGTAGAAGAGACGAGTCTTTATTTTGTTGACACATAAGACATTGCATTACATAATCCTTAACATCCCACCAAATGCCCTTTCCCATAGAAGCTCTTATGGATGTTGTCAAATATTTTGAACATCCCATGATGACTTGCTAAAGGTGAAGAATGTATCTCATGCAAAATATGGTATTTGAAAGAGGATTGTGGTGTCAAGTAGACTCTACCATGATACCATAAAAGACCGTTGTGCCAATTAAAATTGGGATACTCTTCTCCTTTTCCTTGCTAAAATTCCTTCATCATCTTTGATGCTTGCTCATCAAGTAAATATTCTTCTTAAATGTCATGAATCCAATCCTTATGTATGACTGAAATTGAAGATAAAGAACATGCCCACATATGTGATAAAGCATCTTTCACAACATTATCTTTTTCAGGCATGTATGATATTTCAAAATCATAGATTTGAAGAGTAGCTAACCACCTCCTTTGTTTAGGTAACAAATTTGGTTGGGAAAGGAAGTATTCAACACACAATGATCGCTCTTCATCTTGAAATGACTGCCATATATATGGTGATGCTACTTTTTGATAGCATGCAAAATTGCCAACATCTCTTGTTCATAGACATGTAGTTGACGTTCCTTGTCATCAAGCTTGTGACTTTCATAGGCTATAGCTCCATGGTCTTGATACAAAACAGCCCCAACTCCTCGTCCACTAGCATCCGCACATATAATGAATTGTAATATTTCCGCAACGAAATATTAATGACTCTCGATCCCGCACAAGAGCACAAAATATTAATGACTCTTGATTCCACGCAAGAGCAATTTCGAGTGATCTTTTGCAACAACGAAACTCTGGCCTAAGTGCTCCAGCCTTGTGCACTAACAATACCATTCTCGCATGGTGCATATGAATCCGTGGCTCAAAACCGCAAGCCACCATAGGAACACCCCTTCACGGGAAAAAAAATGGATAATTTTGAAAAAAATTTAATGTATTAACTCCCTCTTCTTCACTTGTTGCATGGCGGGGAGAGAGAGAGGAGTAGGTGTTAAGGAGGGGCATCAGGAGGGGAAGCATGCTACCTGCCACTTGTGTGGCTACCCCCCTTCACCCCATATAAACCCCCTCCATGAGCTTGGGAGGGGGATTGATGGTGCTTTCCGCTGTCGTGAGGAGTTGCCCGCTGCCGTTCGTATGCTGTGGCTGTGCCGCCTGGCTGCTGCTGCCCCCGCCGCCTTCATCATCATCATCATCTTGTCCTCGTCATCATCTTTATCTCCATCATCCTCCTCTCCATCATCACCTCCAATTATCACTCCACGTCATCTCCCTGTTTCTCCCAAAAGACTTGAGAAGCTTCTATTGAAGCTTCTCTAGGACAAGTTCACCGGTATCTCCCTATTTTTAAAACCATGTCTTGCAAGGCCTGTGTCCTGCAGAGAGAAGGAAGTCTCGGGCAATAGCAGCTCTGAAAACCGTAAGAGGTTCCAAGGGGAAGTTCGCTGAGTCGAAATCTATTACTACCACAACTGGGTTATCTTATGGCTTTTGGGCTGAGGCCCTTATGATGGTAGTCTACTTGCTTAATAGGACATCGTGTTTGACTTTGGATGATATTACACCACACAAGGCATGGAGGGGCATGAGACCCTCCTATGATTACTTGAGGATGTTTGGCTGCCAGGTACTTCTATGTATGCCAGATATGCCGTTGTCATGCAGATGTATCATCCTTGGTTATGGAGATGGTGACTTTTAGGCTTATAAGTTATGGGATTTGGATGCCTAGCAAGTTATAGTAGCCGCCATGCTGTCTTTTATGAGATGCAAAGAGGGTTTCCTTTCCGCAATTAACATTATTTGGAGGAACATGAAATAGGATAGGCAAGCTTTCAGTTTCAATTGTCGCAAGGATTTTGCACTTCCCTATGAGTGCTTGTGGGTGTCCACCATAAGGGCTAAGAGTTGCATTAGTCGGTGTGAGCTCTGGTTGGCCTAGTAGGGTCCATGACCATTTGATTCAATTGTTGTTTCTTAAATATCTTGTTATTTCAATTTAGTCTAGGCTAAGTTTATTTCATTAAATATCAAGCCCAATATACTTTTTGAGCAAAGAGACATGGAAAACATTGTGAATACGTATGGTTGAAGAAAAATCAAGTTGGTAGGCAAGATCTCCAACTTTTTTCAAAATTTGATAGGACCATAATAGCAATAAGTAAGTTTATTATGTATTGTGCTATCCTCACCTCTATTGAAAAGTTTGGATCTAATCCACAAATATACTTATTCAACTTTCATGAGTCAAATATATCTTCAACATACATGGAAAGGTTTAGGAATTGGTTGGAATACTCCCTAACTATAGAGCCTTGTTGTCTACTAAGATCATACCACTTCCTTTCCAAAAAAAAATCTCCATTGGAGATACAAAAGATTGGGTCATGGTGGTTGGCTTAAAGTCCTCCCATGTCTTAAAATCATCCCCAAATTTCCTCATGTATCTTCATCTTGTATGTGCATAGCCCTCTAGTTGTAAATGTGCATAACAAATCTTTGCCTCATCATGGCATGGATAGAGGGTAAAATACATTTCCAACTTAGTGAACCATTATTCAATCTCATTGGTGAGGGATTATCCCCTTTGAACTATGATATGTTGATTTTCTCTTTGTATTATCTATCATAGTAGTAATGATAGCCATAGTTGTTGGGTAAACCACAAGTGCCTACTGTCTTGGAGAGAGATTATCAAATATTTTCTATCCATGGTTATTATTCAAGGATTGCTAACTGTTTTTCTTCTTGACAAAAGAGTAATGAGTGATTGAGTGAGTTAATTCCATGTAGTTGATGATTATGATTGGGCTAAATAGGTGACAACATTTCCTTAAGATCTTTCACATGCTGAACTCTATTCTCCCTTCTTGAGTCTTCATGAAAGTGTTAATTTTTTCCATTCCTAGCATCAGGCATTTGGGTAAAATTGTTTATAGAAAGGGTTACACCCATGAATGTGTTCTTCTTTATCAACACATTCAGCTTTCTCAAGCTCTCCATGATCCTTTGAAGAGATAAAATTTGGCCTTCCCCTATTCCATGAGCTAGAAGAAGGCTGATTTGCTTTCTTAACTCTTGAAGGACCACCCTATTCATAGGTTGAGTGTATAAACTAATTGGCTACCCTTGACTTCACATTATCATTTGGAATTGATACACTATTATCATTTGACAGGTTGAGTGCTTTGCCACTCTATGCCCAAGTTGTTGAGAATTGTGATTATTTGATCAAATTTAGTGTCCAGCAATTGATTATACTATCCAAAATTCTTAAAGTGATTAACAATTTGTCCAAACTTATCATCAATAATTTGGTTCAATTGATTGATACCCTCGTTCATGCATTAAATCCTATGAGAAAGTTATTGAAACTCATTTGAATCATGTGTTGCTTCAGACATATGTACCCCATCAATAGGGTCTCTTGGCCATTTTGATTCTTCATGTATATGGCCATCATTCCTATTATTTTATATGTAATTTGTTTATCTAATAGATGAATTTATCTTTTATTGATACTTAGCCAAGTCTTCATTTATACTTTCCAACATTTACTATTTCTTCTTATTTTTGGCCATTGGAATGGTTGCAGTAAAATAAGATTGTCTATCACAATAGGTGGGATATATTAATAGTTGTACCCCTTTGATCCTTGTTTTTATGAGCTCAAAATGAAGCTTAGTAAATGTAAGTAGGGAAAATTTTCTAAAATTACAAGTTGAACTTGGTAAAGGATAGTGCCAGTTCAAAATAGTATACCCTACCTACCTGTCCGGGAGTTATTTTTAGTGACCACGTGATTAAAAATAATGAGCATAACTTTTGCTACACAACTCCAATTGCCAAAATTCTTAGTTAGAATCAAAGCTTGCTTTGTCTTCTGCATGTGTAGTACAAAAGTTCTATGTCAAAATCAAAATATATTTTTCACTTTTTGTGATGGTCTAGACTATGATAACAGTCTATTGGAACTTGTAGTTGTCCTATCTTGTCAAATTTGATCATGGTTATGTATCATAAACCCATGCCTACTGAAGTACAACCTGTGTACCCTCATTCAAATACCATATAGCCATGTGTATATATGTTATACCCTTGGAAGACCAAGATTGTCATGTAGGAAATTTTGCCTGCCTATTTGGCCTTTGTAAATACCTTTATGAATTAGGGCATACATGTGTAAAGAAACCTTAATTATGGTTAGCTAGGGATTAGCCAGGGTTTACCTATAAAATGGTAGCCAGCCAAATGTAGCATTATCTCTTGATCATTTGAAGACATCTTGTTTTAGGTAACTTTCTTTCTCGTATTCCATTTTTAGCTATGGCTGCTTGCCATGTTAATGAAGGTTAGTCTCTTTCCATTTTTCAGTTTATCTTGTTGATTTCCTGTTTCTTTATCCATGGTTGGACATGGAGCTAGGCCAGTTTAGGCTAGTTAGATTAGCTTTATTACATTGGTATCAGAGCATTAGTTTAGATCTTGTCAGAAGTAATTTTCATGCAATAGATTTAGTTGTAGTGACCAGGAAGTGAAAACTGCAGTTAAAATTCAGTCACAAGAGTTAGTTCTTCCATAACCGTGGCCTGACATGGAGAACTCTTACAAGCCATGACTAAGATGGAGGTTCTTGGCCTGATCCAGTAGATAATGGTGGACTCTAGTTAACTTTGTCAGGTCATGGTCCATTTTGAGGCCTTTTTGCATGTCTTTTGGCAAAAAGAAGGCTACAAGCATTTGGAAAAGGGTAAAACCTTCACTACTTTTTGGAACAGACATGTTTCTTTATCTCTCTTCAAGCTTCCATTGAAGCTCTTGTGCAAGAAATCTTCTTCCATTTCACTACCTTGGCTCCTCACTTGACTCCAATGGTTTCCATGGTACCTTGCGCTTGAATTCTTAGCCAATAAGCTCTCTACGGAGCCCCATTTTAACCATGATTGATCTCATTTTTCTTCAGTAGTAAGGTAAGTTGATTCTGTGTTGTTTGCACCTGAAGATCCCTTCTCCCTTTTGCTAGGGTTTCTTCTCGAACAACAGGAGCAGATCTCAGCCGTGCTCTCTGCCAAGGCTCAGTCAAAGCGATAGAAGACTGTGGACAATAGCAAAGACCTTATGCCCAAACTCCCCAGTATTCACCCCGTTTGGCAGTGAAAAGTTCTTGGCTTTTTCCACAATAGAGAGACTGGGAGCAAAAGCTTTGTGGACATGGTACTATGATCCCCCCAAGTACCAGGAAGCACAATTTGTAATACAGCTAAGCGACATCCCAAAAAAAAAAATCTGGTTGTAGTAAAGCTTCTATCGGATACCATTGCAGCAAGGGCTCGTGCATATGCGGCACAACCACAAATTCTAGTGTGCACAAATCATTTATGTAATTCCACAATATGGGAAGATAATCTCCAAGTCCTGTGATCAATGTGAGCATCTTGTTGTCATTTCCAAAATCCCATGTGCCACCCACGAGTCTAGAGAAGTCCATTCTATTCTCTGTATCGGACAAATCTTGCGTATCGTCACTATTCCAAGCAGAAGCAGCTAGATTAGGGTGTGTTGCTTCGGATGTGAGAGAGTTGGGCCCTTTCCCCTCTACTTTTATGGAGCTCATGGCCATCTCTAAATGCAAGGTTAGCAAGTCACGTAAAGGGATATGGAACGTACCTAAAGCTTTGAAGCCCTTTCCAGTGATTATCAAATGCAAGACATGTAGTTGGGTTAAGCTTCCTCACTTGTCCCTCCCAGGATGGAACAGAAGCATAATCGAATGCTTAGAGTAAAGGAAGAGCAAAATTGCTTCATTGCATCTGTTTGCTGAAACTGTGACAACAACATTCTTCATTGTACATCCTAGAAAGGCCTCTGCTATCTCCTTCATTTTAATCAAGACCATGGATTAGATCTCATCGGTAGCAAACTACTTAGGAGGAGGACTTACATCTTCTCATTTTCCTCACCACTGAGAATTGTAGCCTAGACAGTAGTACCGTAAGCAATTGATGCTCTTATAGAGCTCTTTCCCATATTGAAGAAATCTTGAAGCAGTTGCTGCACTTTGGGAATCCTAGTAGAACCTCCTATCAAAACCACATCGTGAATGGTGCTGTTGTCTATCTTTGCATCCCTCAAGCACTTCTCCACTGGCTCCATACATTTCCAGAATAGATCCATGTTGAGCTTCTCAAATTTGGTTCAAGTAATGGTAGATGGTATTGATAGCCCATACATGCTCATTGGCACTCTTATGGTCAAAGAGTTTCTCTAATAGTGAATTTTAACTTGGATTCTCATTACCATTTTCTTGGGTACCTCATAAGCAAGATTTATTTCAGTTTTGAAGTTTGTAGAGGTTACTCTCACCTATTCTAGTCATCTACAACTCTCTCCTACTCATTTGAGTGTCTCAGTATCAGGTATTGACTCAAGTTGGATAAGAAGTACTCAAACACTTGGAACAAGGCCAAAATAGGGTGTTGTAATAATAGGAAAGATTTGGTAGTTTTGCTATTGAAATTTTTCAACTCATTCTAATGAGAAAAGAACACTTGAAGTGGATACTAGGCATCATAAGCTTTGAGTGGAGCTATCAAACGCTTCATTTGGACACATATTTCTCAAGTTAGAGCCTATTTTGTGCCGACATTTCACTAGCAATTCATTGTGGACAGTTCTAGAAATTCTTAAACAGAGAGAGGTCACTATGGACGGCATGTACCACAGGAGTCATAGACATGAAAATTTTGATGGTTGCATGGAAAATCATGCATGTCTTGGGTCTTATGGACAACATGGTGCTTGTACCTTATGTATCAATGTTGAACACCATCAAACTCATGCATGTGGAGACTTTAATGCAAGTAGAAGTATTGTCTATGGACAACATATGTTGGGATCAGTTGCTACTCCAATGAATGGTTATGGATTTGATTATGGTGGCATCATTAGTCATGAATATGCAGCACAAGATGGAATGTATGGGCATAGTTCTTATAAGCAACATTCTTTTTATGGTTATGATCATGATGATTATGCCAATTCAGACCCTAATTCTTTTAGAAAGAAATAGCATGTTAATCATAGTCATGTTTATGATCAACCATTTGGGAAAAGCCTCCATTCAAATCAACCTAGTCTTCATCCAATGAGCGGGAAGCAGCTGCAATCAAATGCTCCTACAGAAATCTAGGTTCGTATGCATAGAAAAGAAGTATATGAGCATGCCTATGTTATGGATGCTTCTTCTTCTTAGCCACAAGTGTTTTATCATCAGTCACAAAGGATTGGAAATCCTTATGGGCAGCCTTATGCAGTAAACCGAGGAGAACAAGCTCATGGTTATGGTTATCATTTGATAGATGGGAAAAATGTTTGTCAATTTTCTTTGAGTGGTGTACATGGCATCTCCTTGTCAAGTCATATCTTGGACAACATAACTTCCAAGGGCCTATGTTATAAATGCAAGGAGAACACTCTTGGACATGACAATGTATGCAAGGCAAAGCATATTAACGTATTAGTTGTTCTTGAGTTCCATACTCCTCATGGCATTGGAAGAAAGCTTATTCCTCATCAACAACTAATGGAAATGCAAAGGTAGTTGATATGCTACAAGTATAATGAACATTGGTCACCTCATCATGAGGATTATTGCAGGAATAAAGATTTTGCTACAGCCCTTGTCTTGGAAGACCCAATGGAAGATGTATATGTTGGGCAAGGACATGATAGTCATGTGCAACAAGAAGATGATGCCTATGCTAAAAATCAGGCTGAAGATTTGACTGGGCAGCAAGGGCAAATTGCTCTAAATATCATACATGTGACACATGTAGTTAATGAGCAATCATATATAGAAGAAGAAGAAGAAGAGAATGTTTTTAGTTACCAAGAAGAAGAACAAAGAGATGCAGCTGTAAATGAAGAACAAGAGCATGTAAATGTTAGCGAGGATCAAGAGGACTATGCAATCAACCAAGATAATGCATATGACAATGAATCTAATGCTGAAGACGAAAGGGCTGAAGAAGATTAAATTGACCAAACAACCATTGAGAATATGAAATCATTACAAGATGATTTTCAGCAGCTCATACCTCATGTAGATGATGACTTTCAGCATCCTATTGATTATGATAATGACTCATCAAGCTTTCTTCATGATTATGGGGATGATACTTTGCATTATGGAGGTGTTAACAATAACATTGATGATCTTTTATTTCCATATGATCTAAGGATTTACGTGAATGCATCTATGGATTATGGGCGGGATTCATCACATCCTTTTGATCATGGAGGTTGATTTTGGGTTGATTTCATGTGTCTTGGAATAGGAGACAACTTGCTGTATAGAAATTCTGTGATGAATTAAAGTTCCCTAACGCAATCAAAATATGGTTTTGAGGGTATAGATCAATGCCTTGGGTTATGTATTTTGTATCTACACCTCAAACACTGAATTTGGACACTTCAATCAGAAGTTATGGGCATTTTACTTCAGCTACCTTATTCAGCCCTGCTCTTTGTTTCATGACAGTTACTCCTATCCTACGAAGACCATTTATTGAAGATCCATTTTTGGAGTTTATCATGGATTATACAGCCTCTACTCTACCTTCTCACATGTTCCCATACTTGTAATCAATGTAATTTCAGCTTTGAGGATAAATCTTCTTCAGGAGGGGATGGTTTGTCATGTAGGAAATTTTTCCCTTCTATTTTTCCTTTGTAAATACCTTTATGAATTAGGGCATACATGTGTAAAGAAACCCTAATTAGGGTTAGCTAGGGATTAGCTAGGGTTTACCTATAAAATGGTAGCCAGCCAAATGTAGTATTATCTCTTGTTCATTTGAAGACATCTTGTTTTAGGTAACTTTCTTTCTTGTATTCCATTTTTAGCTATGACATCTTGCCATGTTAATGAAGGGTAGTCTCGTTCCATTTTCAGTTTATCTTGTTGATTTCTTGTTTCTTTATCCATGGTTGGACATGGAGCTAGGCCAGTTTAGGCTAGTTAGGTTAGCTTTATTACAACGATGGAAAAGTCAAAAAATAAAAAATGGAAGACAATCCTAAGGCAAGAGAAAGATAGAGGAGGATAAAGGTGCACTCAAAAAAATATGAAGACATGATGTGCAAAGAAAAGTCTCAAATGTAAAAGAAAGTACAAAATAATAATTGCACCTTCATATGTTAGCAAGAAAAGCACCGAGCACATTGTAATTCATTTTGTAAAAGAGTGTTGATCTTGTGCAAGTTACAAAGATTGAGAGCTGCGGGTTGAGGCAGCCTACACTAATTGAAAGGAGAAGAAAAGAGAGTAGAGGAATGATGGCCTAAAAGGGGATGGTTGTCCAAGGAGAGAATAAGCTCATTCTTGTGTGTAGTCAAACTTATTCTCTTCTTGCTTCTTGATCTTGCTTCCTTCTTGTGCATGAGAGAGAGAGAGAGAGAGAGAGAGTGTGTGTGTGTATGTGAGTGAGGGACTATGGACAAGCTCTTCTTCTCCTCTCTTCATCATCATCATAATCTTCTCTTCTCCCTTCTTGCCCACATGGCTATGGAGGTCAAAGCTTAGAGCTTGGAGATGGAGCTTCTTGAGGATGCATCTTGAATCGTGGAGCCATCAATTGATTCATGGGAGGATATACTTGATCAGATTTAAAGGTAAGCTCACTACATTGGTGTGTGGAAGAGTGCTCACAGCTATGTGAGAGGTAGCCATAGCTCTCATTTTGAAACACTCGAAGCAATAAGAAATTTGTGGGTCTTGGTGGTTTGCTTGTGAGAGTGACGATATTTTGGTTCCGTTTCTGGGACCTTTAAGCTTGAGTACTTGTGCACTCCAAATCAAGTGAAAAAGTAGGACTTTATCTCCGAAATGACACTTGGTTTTAGGTAGGAAGCAAAGGAGTCAGAGACCATTCGATCTCTCTTGTGGATTAGTTTAGGTTTAGAAAGCTTTCTGTGCATTGGTTAGAGTAGGAGAAGTGTATTTTGATCAGATTTTGAGACGTTAAGATTTGGAAAATAAGGAAAAAGAAGGAAAAGATAATTCTTTGTATAGCTAGGAAATAGAGGAACATGGGAAGGAAGAAAGGAAAAAGATTTTTTATGCCTAGGAAGGAAAACATAGTGTAAGGGGAGAAAGAGAGAACACAAAAGGTGAAAAAGGAGAAGAGAGAGCTCATTTACACATTGTGAGATTGAAAGAGAGAAATTAAGAAAGAGATAGTGAGTGACATGTCCGAGGGGTAGCAGCACTAGCAATATTTAGTATTGACACATTCAGGCCTTCCAAGTATGCCTTGAGTCCTATTTGGTGATTTTTGCATTGCTTTAGAACCTTGGGTGGATTGGATATTGATCATCAAGTCATTAAAGTGAATATTTGTGCCATTCGATGTGTTTCTATGCATTGCTCAAATGGTGAGCACATACCTTGGATAGTCGAATATTGGCCAAGATTGAACGTCCAAGCCACTTAAGTCCGTTTGGATGTCCAACTTGACTGACCCCTCAAACTTGGACCAAATTTGGGCCTCGGATCTTAAGTCTTAGATGCCCACTTAGATGCTTGTATGGGCACCTGTCGTTCGAGTTTGAGTTTGACCACTCAGACAATGTAATATTCCCGCACCTTCGATAAATGTTAGTTAGTTTATCCATAAGTTAGTAATGTAAATTAGTAAGTTAGTAAGTTAGTTCATTAGTTAGTAAAGTTAATTAGTAAGTTAGTAGGTATAATTATGAGTTAGTAAGGTTAGTAAGACTAACTTATATAGCTTACTAACCCTTATAACTAATAACTAATGTTTAAAAAAAGAAAAAAAGACTTAAAAAAAGTGACATCGACTAATTTGTTGTTGCCAAAAAGAAGGTCGCATCCACATCGAACAAGCCCCTGGCCATACCATCATCATTATTTTTATCATCATCCTCATCATCAAATTTATCACCATAATCAGCGTCAATAGCCTCACAATCCCCCTTTTGTAAAGAAAAAAGAGAAAATAAAATAATAATAAAAAGAGAGAAGCTCCCACTTTGACTAAAGGAGTTGTTTTAATATAAAGAGAGGAGAAAGAGAGGGGAAGGGAGAGGTAGCATGGACTCCCTTCTACCTATATAAAGGCATGCCCTCTACTCGGTTGTGGAGTAGAAGTACATCTTCCCCCCCCCCCCCCCCCCCCCCCGAGAGGCTATGCAAAAGAGAGAGAGAGAGAGAGAGAGAGAGAGAGAGAGAGAGAGAGAGAGAGAGAGGGAATTACTCCGAGAGGATACGAGAGAGAGAGAGAGAGTTAGAAAGAGGGAGGGAGTTAGTTCAACCCATCCTCTCTCGGCCTTCAACTAGGCAATCTTTTCTCATGCTCTCCCATCCCGAATTCATTCCTCCTTCTTTATCTCTCAAACTTGCTTGCAAACAGTGGCTCCAAAGTAACGAGGCGCAAAGACCATGAGATCCATGACAACTAATCAAAGAACAAGTATTGCTAGAGATACGAGAGTGCACGAGATTGCCAGAGTTGCCACTAGTAATAGAACATCGGGATGTGGCAAATGCAAATGCAAGCAAAGACGAAATTTCCAATGTTGACATGCCAAAGCACGTTATTCACAACTGAGATATAGGCTATTGTTTTCATATCGCCACATAAAATAATAAGGTTTTATTTAAAAATTTCATAAAATATTAGCTTTTGCATTAAATGGTACAATAACTACTTATTAAATTACATGGACAACATCCACATAAAAATTAAATACATAAAATATTAGCTTCCATATTTACACTTACACGAAATGATAACTTTCATCTAGAGAGTGTATTAGCACATGCATAAACTGTTAATTTCTATCTATGATTTGTAGTTAGATTAGTCAATATTATAATCTGTAGAATCATGATGAAAATAGTTATAGGAGGATATTGCACAAAATGAGTAAAATAACTTGATATATTTAGTGTCAAATGCAACAAGTTTAAGTGTTGATTAACACCTCAAAGGTGAAAGTCTATTTAAAGGTATTGTAACTCATCTTGTTAAGTTATTGTCGCAATATTTTTCTGAGTACTAACTAAAGAAAATTCACTTATGTTGGGTAAGTTAGCCCTAGACAAGAAATTCATGTCTTGCTTAACAAAATTGAAAGATTTGTACTCAATATTTCTTTATGGGGAGGATAATTCTCATTAGATTGTAAGGTTACCTTAGGTTAAGGTCTACCTTGGCTACGTGAAGTTGTGAACTGCACGATGGTGTGATTGTCATTGCATCATTATATGTTTGAAAGGATTGTTTGTGTTTGCTAGAATCTAGATATTTGATTAAAAACATTGATAAATAGGATAAAAGGAAATATCACAACTAAGCTACCCCCAAGCTAGCTGCGAGACCCTACTCCAAGGGGGTCATGGTTATCGCTTTGAGCGGCTTAGTCCAACTCCATAGCAAAAAGGTCTGTCCATAGGGATACTCTTGAGTAGTAGGAAATGTGGAATTATGTATATCTTCCGCAAGATCAAAAAGATGAAATTGGTAATAAACTTCCAAAATATAATAAAGGAATTGGTTTTACTCATGGTTTGTTTGAACCATATGTGTGAGATAAATTATATGAAGGAACGTGTGATTTAACTTACTAATTAAGAAAGCTAGTTGTATATGTTTTAATAAATATGTTATAGGTAATTAAAAAACTAAAGATGATACCATCATAATAGAAAAGTGGGTGGGTGTGACCCTCGATGGGTTTATCCAACAGTAGGGTGGTCCCGATTAGCTATGAGCTTTTCTAAATCTACAAAAGAAATAGGAAGATGTTAAATTGACCAACTAGTCGCTAGGTAGAACCAACTTACATTGTTTTAGGGGACTGGAATGGGATTTTGCCTTATGGGAAGGAGGGTTTGACGTATTGCACTCCCCTTCATCTCCCATTCTCTTTGAACCAAGTACAATGGTAATTTTGCTTCAATTCAAGTAATCCTATAGGAAGTGGGAACTCGAAATTACCAACGCTAGCTGGCTGTTAGGAGACCCTACTGATTTTAGGAACCCGAAAATTTAGGTCAATCCTTGTGGGTTCGGCCAAAACTCTTCCATTGTGATGTAGACTCAGTAATGTCTAAGTGACAAACCCCATGATACTCCAAGGGAGCATTAGGCGACACCATTTGGTGTAATATTTCCACGCAATAAAAGTTAGTTGGTTAGTTCGAAAGTTAGTTAGTCAGTTAATAAGATTACTAACTAAAGACTAACTACGGTAAAAACTAACTAATGTTAATAGCTAATAATTTTTATTTAATTAAAAATATACTTTTTAATTAAAATGAGTCATAAATCTGATATTTTTCTCGAATTGACAAGGACCATAGCCACCCTTCATGAAAGTTACAATGTGAACGAGACTTACGAGCTATACTAGTATTAATGTGTATAGTTTGAATGGTCCAAAAATATTAGATTTTGGGCAAAACTAGCATATTCTAAATATTTTAGATGTTATTCAAAAAATATAGAACTGGATACCATTTAAAGAAAAATTAAATGAAAAGATAAGTGATGTTTTAGTTATTTTAGAGATTTTATAAAATGAAAAAAAATAAAGAAAAGTGATTGGCGAAATCCAACGCACCGCGATTGCAGTCTACAGGTAGTAGATAGCACTTCGAACAGAGAAAAAAAGGAGTGAAGTGAGAGCTTTCTAACCAAGTGTCTTAAAGTTTTACCCCCCTTTTGGAGCCAATGCAACCATCGGATTTATGATCTGAGCATCAGATCACTGATTCGTCCAAGAGCCCCTCCACTCTTATTCTCAGTCTTATCCCCTCCTCTAATTCATTATAAATATGAGGCATGGGGAGGCATAAGGGAGCATAAGGAGACCCCGAGAGGCTGTGGGAGAAAGGTAGAGAGAAGAATACCCCTCCAAGAGATTGTGAGAGAGAGCTTGAGAGAGAGAGAGAGAGAGAGAGAGAGAGAGAGAGAGAGAGAGAGAGTGAGAGAGTGAGAGAGAGAGAGAGAGAGAGAGAGAGAGAGAGATAAAGGATGGAAATTTTAGTGCCATGTGATTTGGACCAGGTACTTCTGTTGGAGAGAAGGGATACATAATTATCATGTATGGGTAGGAGACAAAGATTAAATTCAAGATGAGTTAAGGAACTTGTTTGTCAAAATGACAGCTTGTTTTGTTTTCGTGTCTGTGCTATAAATTACGCGAACGAACCATGTTCCCTACTAAAAGGCTCAATTAATGAAGTTGATTTTAAAGGTTGCACATAAATGTGGTAGGACCTAATTAGAAAACTAAATCTATCAAGGAAAGCAGGTGGGGTCCGTCCTATGGCAGGGTGGTCCCAGAGAACTGGGAGGCTTCTCACAAGGATTTATTGCCATTCGACTTTAGGTATTGTTAAGTCAAAACCTGATTCATGCCGTTTTAGGGGATCGGAATGGGACTATGCCCTATGGGCAGAGAGATTGAGTGACACATCCCTCTCATTTCCCATTCTCTCTGAACGAAGTGCGGTATGGATCTACTTCAGATTGTGTATCTCTGTGTAAAGTAGAATGCCCAAAACCCGACGCTAGAATGGTGTCAGGAATCCTTAACAGTTAACTAGGAGCTCAGATTTCAGGTTGTTCCTAGTGGGTTCGTTGAGAAAGTTTTGTTGTGAGGCAGACTGAGGAAACCATAAAACCCTAGGCGACAAAGCCTAAAACATTCCATGGGAGTGCCGAGCGGCGATACTTAGATTCATTTCTCGATGGACTGCTAAAACGTGCTTGGACAGTTGATAGGCAGGCACATTACAATTGGTATCAGAGCGAAACTTTGTAATGACATGTGATTGATTAATGTATGGTTCATAGGCATATCCTGAACAAAATAATTGAAGTGGTATGGCTTGATTGTTAGGCACCTTCTACACCCATGAATACTGAAATGCAAGAGAAGAAATTCCTTCTCAAGCATATTAAGACACTCAAGTTTGATGTAAAAGGAATAGACGTCACAATGGAGGCGGAGATACGGATTGAGTCGATTGATGATTATTTCTTTGCTTCGAGAAGTACTCCTACCAATCAAGCAATGATAGCCAAACTTAAGTTAGTTAGCTAGGGTCGGTTATGATGGAAGCAATGGTGCAAAGATCAAGGTATTTCTAAAGCTGTTGTCACTTGGGCTCAGTTGAAAGATGTTGTACGCGGACGATACCTTCCGCCAACCTACTAGACTTTGAAGATGAAAGAATTCTTCAAGCTCGAGCAGTTGGAATTAACCCTAGAAGCTTACTACTCAAAGTTTGTAACCCTACTAAAATATGTGCCACCTACAGATATTGCACAGTAAGTATCCAAGTTTTGCTATGGTCTAAACACTCCTTTGAACCACCATCTTGAAGCAATGCATCCAATGGACTTGCAAGATGCATTACTCTGAGCAAATCCAATCATCCAAGAATTTAAGTTAGGAAATTTTTGCAAAGATAACTCTTGAGATCAAGATAAGAGATACCATATGTGCAGAGAGATAGGCCACATCCGTAGGAGATTTTCCTACCGTCAATGCTTCCATTGCAATGAGCTGGGACACATCCAAGCTTACTGCCTTGATCTAAGTCCAGAAGACATTGAGCCTCCAAGAAAACAAAGCTACACAAGTGCAATCTATGGATGGATAGGGGAATCAGATGAAGACAAAGACCTAGAACCCACTACACCTTATCAAGATGACTAAAAATCCTAGAAGATTAGTCGACATGTAACACAATTGAGAATAAATCTTGCTCTTTTACCTACAGTTAATTTGAATAATAGAAATGCACTACTTGAAACATGAAGAGTAGTGCAGTGGATGCATGGTGAGTCTTAACCCACAGGCCCTAAGCTCCATTAATGCTTGTCTCCCCCATTATCTCTTGAGACAAGGACATCTGCATTTCTCTAAGGGGAGGAGGATGTAATATTTCCAAGCAATAAAAGTTAGTTGGTTAGTTCAAAAGTTAGTTAGTCAGTTAGCAATATTACTAACTAAAGACTAACTAAGATAAAAACCGATTAAAATTAATAGCTAATATTTTTTTATTTAATTAAATATATATATTTAAATTAAAAATGAGAGTTGTAAATCTAATATTTTTCTCGGATTGACAAGGACTGTAGCCACCCTTCATGAAAGTTACAATGTGAACGAGACTTATGAGCTATATTAATCATTAGTATTAATGCATATAGTTTGGATGGTCCAAAAATATTTGAGTTTGGACAAAACTAGCATATTCTAGATATTTTAGATATTATCCTAAAAATATAGAACTGGATACCATTTAAAAGAAAAGACAAGTGATGTTTTAGTTAGTTTGGAGATTTTATAAAAAGAAAAAAAAAGAAAAGTGATTAGCAAAATCACGCACACCGCGATCACAGTCTATAGGCAGTAGACACTACTTCGAACAGAGAAAAAAAGGAGTGAACTGAGAGCTTTCTAAACAAGTGTCCTAGAGTTTTACCCCCCTTTTGGAGCCAATGCCACCATCAAATTTATTATCTGAGCATCAGAAAACTGATTCTTCCAAGAGCTCCTCCACTCTTATTCTCAACCTTATCCCCTCCTCTCTAATTCATTATAAATATGAGCCATGGGGAGGGATAAGGGAACATAAGGAGACCCCAAGAGGTTGCGAGAGAGAGGTAGAGAGAAGGATACCCCTCCAAGATATTGTGAGAGAGAGCTATATATATATATATATATATATAGAGAGAGAGAGAGAGAGAGAAGAGTTACCCCGAGAGGCTGCTATCTCGATCCTCAACTTAATCATCTTCTCTTATGCTCTCCCATCTCGTATATATATATATATATATATATAGAGAGAGAAGAGTTACCCCGAGAGGCTGCTATCTCAATCCTCAACTTAATCATCTTCTCTTATGCTCTCCCATCTCGAATCTATTCCGCCTTCTTAATCTTTTGATTCTACTTATAGACAATGGCCTCTAAGAAAAGAATGTCCGCCCGTGCGGATTAAAATCCTACAACTAGCAACGAAGCGAAGGCATCACCGCCAATCCAATTGCGGTTCCGGTCATAAGGGTCTGTAATGACAAGTTGCCATGGGAATAAAGGAATATTTTCCTAGGAGATTATATTAGAGCTGATTTCCTTGATTATGCTTGATTCTTAATTAGTTAATTAAGGAAGGATATTTGCCTTGTCGAGTCTAGAATGGAGCTGCAAGTTGCCGTGATCCCAATGTCTAGGGCATTGGAAGATCTTATTCTAGATAAAGGATGGAAATTTCGGTGCCATGTGATTTAAACCAAGTACTTCTATTAGATAGAAGGGATACATAATTCTCTTCTATGGGCAGGAGACAAAGATTAACTTCAAGATAAATTAAGGAACTTGTTTGTCAAAAGGACTGCTTGTTTTGTTTTTGTGTCTGTGCTGTAAATTACCTAAACGAACCATGTTCTCTGAAAGGCTTAATTAATGAAATTGATTTTAAATGTTGCACAGAAACATGGTAGGACCTAATTAGAAAACTAAAGCTATTAAGGAAAGCAAGTGAACCGAATCCCCTACTGGTCTGTTCTACGACAGGGTGGTCCCAGAGAACTGGGAGGCTTCTTACAAGGATATATCACCATTCGGCTTTAGGTATTTGTTAAGTTAGAACCCGATTCATGCCATTTTAGGGGACCGAAATGGGACTAGGCCCTATGGGTAGAGAGATTGAGCGGTGTATCCCTCTTGTTTTCCATTCTCTTTGAACCAAGTGCAGTATGGATTCGTTTCGAATTGGGTATCTTTGCGTAAAGTAGGATGCCCAAAACCCGATGCTAGAATGGTGTCAGGAGACCTTAATAACTAGGAACCCAGATTTCAGGTCGATCTTAGTGGGTTTGCCAAGAATGTTCCATTGCAAGGCAGAATTGGAAAACCCTAGGCGGCCAACCCTGAAGCATTCCATGGGAAAGCCCGGTGGTGACGCTTAGATTGGTTTCTATGGACTGCTAAATTGTGCTTGGATAGCTGATAGGCGGGCACGTTACAATTAGTATCAGAGTGAAAATTTGTAATGACATATGATTAATCAATGTATGGTTCATAGGCATGCTGAAGGTCAAGTTGTGAGAAGGCCAACCAGAGAAAGTGTGTCTCACTCCTAGGTCGCTCGGGGTCAGTGGAGCTCTAGACACCCCTTGCCAAGTCCAAAACACTCATATAGACTGCCATGAGCCCAACGTCTAGGGCATTGGAAGATCCTATTCTAAATAAAGGATGAAAATTTTGGTGCCATCTAATTTGAAGTAGGTACTTCTGTTGGAAAGAAGGGATACATAATTCTCCTCTATGGACATGACACAAAGTTTAACTTGAAGATAAGTTAAGGAGCTTGTTTGTCAAAAGGACTGCTTGTTTGTTTTTGTGTATGTACTGTAAATTACATGAATGAACCATGTTCTCTAAAAGGATTAGTTAATGAAGAGGATTTTAAATGTCACACATAAATGTGGTAGGACCTAATTAGAAAAATAAAGCTATCAGGGAAAGTAGGTGGATGGAATCCCCGACGGGTCCATCCTATGGCAAGGTGGTCCCAGAGAACTGGAAGGCTTCTCACAAGGATTTATTGCCATTCAACTTTAGGTATCGTTAAGTTAGAACCCAATTCATGCCACTTTAGGGGATCGGAATGGGACTATACCCTATGGGCAGAGAGATTGAGCGGCATATCCCTCTCATTTCCCATTCTCTTTGAACCAAGTGCAATATAGATCTGCTTCAAATTGGGTATCTCTGCGTAAAGTAGGATGCCCAAAACCCGACGCTTAAATGGTGTCAGGAGACCTTGACAACTCTGGAAACCCCAGGTGACAAACCCTGGAACATTCCATGATATTAGGACTGATACCTTGATTATGCTTGAATCTTAATTAGATTAATTAAGTAATGATATTTTGCATGGGTGGATCATCTTCAAGATCGCACCGTGGATAACCTTGAGAGGGCACTACTCGATTCACGAGCCGAAGGTCAAGTGGTGAGAAGGCCAACCACGGAAAGTGTGTCTCACTCCTAGGTCGCTTGGGGTCAGTGGAGCTCTGGACACCCCTTGCTGGAGTCCGAAACGGAGCTGTAGACTGCTGTGAGCCCAACGTCTAGGGCGTTGGAAGATCCTATTCTAGATAAAGGATGGAAATTTTGGTGCCAGGTGATTTGGACCAGGTAATTCTGTTGGACAAAAGGGATACATAATTCTCTTGTATGGGCAGGAGATAAAGATTAACTTGAAGAAAAGTTAAGAACTTGTTTGTTTTCAAAAGGACTGCTTGTTTTGTCTTCATGTCTGTGTTGTAAATTACGTGAACAAACCCCTATGTCCTAAAAGGCTTAATTAATGAGGCTGATTTCAAATGTCACAGATAAATGTGGTAGGACCTAATTAGAAAACTAAAGCTATCAAGGGAAGCGGATGGACGGAATCCCCGATGCGTCTGTTCTATGGCAGGGTGGTCTTAGAGAACTGGGAGACTTCTCACAAGGATTTATCACTGTTTGACTTTAGGTGTTGTTAAGTTAGAACCTGATTCGTGCCGTTTTAGGAGACCGGAATGGGACTATGCCCTAAGGGTAGAGAGGTTGAGCGCGCATCCCTCTCATTTCCCATTCTCTTTGAACTAAGTGTGGTATGAATCTACTTCAGATTGGGTATCTCTACGTAAAGTAGGATGTTCAAAACCCGACGCTAGAATGTTATTAGGAGACCTTGGCCCTAAGAACCCAAATTTCAGGTTGATCCTAGTGGGTTCAACCATGGACATTCCGTTGCGAGGCGGACTCGGGAAACCCTAGGCAACAAACCCCGAAACATTCCATGGGAGTGCGGGCGGTGACACTTAGATTCGTTTCTCAATGGACTACTAAAACGTACTTGGACAGCCAATACGCAAGCACGTTACATTCATGAAGAGTGGATTTGAGGATGTAGTAGCAACTATTAAGGATTTGAAGACTCGAGTCACATCTTCCACACCAAATGAACCCACTATTCATAATGAAAATACTTTAGTACAGCCCTCCAATATGAAAGAAAAGGGGATTGATCAACCTATTATATCAACCTTTGAGAGAGGAGAACCATCTACATTGAGGAGTACTCATTACCAGCCACCAATATCATCAAAGCACCATGCCCCGTCCTCAATTCAATCCAAGTCGTGAGGCTACTTATGAAGAAGAGGAGGTTATAAGAGAAAAGGAGAACGAGGAGTTTCATGGATGTGACCCTTTCTACAAATCTTTTCCCTTTCAATCTACCATCAAGGAGAAAAAATTGAACTTTCATATTAAGAGTGGAAGATTTTATGAAAGAAGGTCATTTCATGATATCACCAACAAAGATAAGTCATTTTATGGTCAGCTCACTAATGGACAACATCATTCTTTTGGATTGGGGCAACCGAATCATGGTGGTAATAATCCTAGACAAAATTCATTTGGAAGAGATTCAATGAATAGGGATTTTTTGAGACAATCATCTTTTGGGCAGCACTCCAATAATTTCTAGCCAACTTATAATGAAAGGGAGTACAAAGAAAAGATTACAATTTCTAACTTCAAGGGGGATAATGCATCTCCAATGGAGTGGGAAGAATGGGTAAACAAATTGGAGATGTACTTCACACTTTTTTCTCTCCATGATGATGCCAAGATCTATTTTGCAGCACTCCATCTTGAAGGCTACGCGCATACATGGTGGAGATATATGCAAAGAGTTGGTTACAATTTTGCTTCTTGGGAGGATTTCAAGAAGGCAGTGTTGGAAGTTTTTGTCTCTCCAATGGAAAAAGAAAGATTGTAAAGAAGATTGTATGGTCTTCAACAAAGGGGCATGTTTGTTCGTGATTACTCTAACATGTTCCTTAATCTTTCTTTGTACATTGAACAGATTGATGATTTGGCCAAATTAAATAGGTATATATATGGTCTAGATTCATCCCTCTCTTCGAAAGTAGGTGCCATGCAGCCCAAGACAATTCATCAGGCCATTTTATATGCTGAAAGGTATGGGCAGAAATATAAAAGAGATTCAATGGGAGTTCAGCCAAAAAGTGCCGAGTATTCATTACCTAATCAGCCTTCAAAGGTTGGATCACATTTCAGCCAGCAAAGGGATGTTTATAGGCAAGAAAGCAAGGGAACTAGTAACTACAGTCTATGGATCAAAACCAAGTGGAGGAAATAGTTATAGTGTTGAAAATGCACAAAAGGGATTTCAGAATAGCACTTATAGCAAAGTTCTTTCAAATGAACAAATTAGAGACATGAGGGCAAAAGGGTTATGCTTCAAGTGTGGAGAAAAGTGGACACAATACCATAGGCTGAAATGCAAATCCAAAAATAGCAAGCTTAACTTTGTCATCATCGATAATACGGATGAGAATGAAAGTGAAGAGGGGAATGTATTTCAAGTAGAAGCAAACCCTATGGTTGAAGAAATGCATGACGAAGATGAAGGAAATAATGATGAATTTTATGATATTCTGGATAGTTTTTCTTTTGATCCAGGTGGTTCTTTATGTACAATTTCTCATTATGCTTGGACCGATTGTAAAGGAGAAAACACCCTTAGAATTGAAGGATTGATCAATGGCAGAAAATTTCATCTTTTGATTGATACGGGCAGTATCCATAGCTTCATTAATACCAAATATTTACATGGGTTGAGATTGCTTCCTCAACAAATGCAAGTGCCGTTGAAAATTCAAGTTGCTAATGGAGCTTATGAACCAAGTAATGAAGCATGTCTACACACTCTTATTACTCTATCTCCTTCATGTGTCATGGAAGTGGACTTGATCACTTTGGAAATGGGTCCCATAGATATTGTCATTGGTTGCGATTGGTTGAAAACCATTTGAAAACTTTCTTTGGATTTGACATATTGATGGAATTCCAATGGAATGGACAACCTATGATATTGAAGGGCATTGGTCAAAAGCAAATGGAACTCACCTCTAGGAAGAAGATGTGTAAAGAAATAAATGCATGGTCATGCATATTTACTCTTTTGAAAGTGAATGAAGAGCAGTCACCAAATAAGCCATCATCTTCTTCAAAGCAAAAGGATCTAAGAATGGAAGATCCATTGGAAGAATACAAAGATTTATTTCAGCAACCATCATCTTTGCCTCCAAAGAGAGAGGTAGACCACCCTTTTGACTTGCTACCCAACACAAAACCTGTCAACAAACCTCCCTATGGCTTATCAAAGTTTGAAAGGGAAGAGGTGGAAATACAAGTTAAAGAGTTACTGAAAATGGGTTTAATTTAGCCAAGTCAATCTCTCTTTGCCTCTCCTGTGCTCTTGGTAAAGAAGAAATATGGATCTTTTTGAATGTGCATTGATTATAGGGAGCTTAACAAGTCCACGGTGAAGAATAGATACCCAATTCCTTGCATTGATAACCTCTTGGATGAGCTCAAAGATACAAAGGTCTTCATCAATATTGATCTTTGTTCAGGTTATCATCAAATTTGAATGAAGAAAGGGCATGAATATAAAATATCCTTTAAGACTAAAAGAGGGTTATATCACTTCTTGGTTATGTCATTTGGGCTTTCAAATGCACCCGCTACTTTTCAAGCACTCATGAATAAGATATTGCAGTCTTTCTTGTTCAAAATAGTCATTGTATTCTTTGATGATATCCTCATTTATAGTAAATCCAAAGTTGAGCATTTGATGCATGTTCGAGAGGTTTTTGACACATTAAGAAGACATACACTCTTTGCCAAAATATCAAAATGTTCTTTCATGGAAGATGAAGTGGAATACTTGGGTCACATTATGAGAGAGCAAGGCATTCGTGTGGATCCTAGCAAGGTGAAATGTGTCAAAGAGTGGCCTACTCCTACAAATTCTACTTTCTTGAGAGGTTTTCTTGGATTACATTCATTCTATAGAAGGTTTATAAAAAATTATGCTCATGTGGCGACTCCTTTGACCGATAGGCTGAAGAAAAAAGCTTTCTTTTGGGACATCATAGCCGACAAGAGTTTCAATGAATTGAAATCTCTTTTAGTTTTAGCACCTATTCTTGTATGCTCAGATTTCTCTAAGGAATTCATGAAACGTGTCCCCCTGTCCACTTGTAGGACACGTCTTAGTAGTCCATTGGGAAGAGAGTCTAGAAAGCGCCGCCTGGCACTCACAAGGAATGTCACAGGGTTTGCGATCTAGGTCTCCCCGAGTCTTCCACGAAGCGGAAGCTCCTGGCCGTTCCCACTTAGGACCGACCTAAATCAGGGTTTTCCTAATAATCAAGTTCCTAGGAGGTAGCTAGCGTTAAGCCCCAGACAAACTACTTTGCGTAGAAACATCAGGGTCGAAGCGGATTTATACTGCACTTGATTCAAGGAGAATGGGAAATGAGAGGGATGCAAAGCTCTATCTCTCTGTCCGTAAGGCATAGTCCCATTTCGTTTCCCTAAAATAGCATAAATCGGGACTCTAGCTCTATTGATTCTAAGTCATTGCCACCTCTCTGTCAATTTCCTTTGAGAAAAGTTCTCGACCAACTAGGACCACCCTTCTGTATGACAGACCCAGAGTCACGTCCGCCGCACTTTCCTCGGGTTACTTTAGTTATCTAATTACCTACCACATTTAGTTTGACAAGGAAAAATAGCTTCCTTAATTAACCAAATTAATCACTGGTTCCTTCACGTAACTTAAGCACTAGCACAGAAAAACAATGTTAAGCAAGTTCCTTTTTTAACATTTGATCTTTATTTATCAGTCTTTGGAATACATCAAATAAACCTTCCCGAAGGCTATTCCAGCAATCCTCAGGGATCGCTATTCCAAGTTCCGCCCATTGACTAGTATGCGGGCCTCGAGATCCCATCTCGAGTCATGTCGGCCTCTTGTGTAAGATCCAAAGGCAAGGGATTTACGGCCAGAGCCTCCCCTGTCACCCAAGTGTCCTCCTGCTCTAAGCAGCACCCACAGAGAGACCTCTCGCGATGGGTTCGGTCCACGTACCCAGCGCAGCTAACAACTCCCTTGGATAGGGTCAAGCAAACAGCAGGAGGTAACTGGTACAGCCTCTCCCTCCAGGATTTTAACCTGAAGTATTAGTTGTTTTTCCTGAATTAGTTCCTTGAGCAAAGAAGAACAAACAATGCATCTAAGTGTACAATCACGAGCATTCCAGTGGTCGTTTGTACGGCTAACTGCCAAGGTGTAATTTCTTTTCCACGAATACTTCCAGCATTCGATCATGGATCATTTGTGACTTAGCAAGATCCCAAGGGTTTCATAAGCTAAGTTACTTGATTACCCTTTTTCCTTGGGTTAGGGTTTATACCCAGTTAACCCAAATTGTCACTACCTTAGATTTTCTTATATTATAGTCAATAAACCCTGGGAAACCTTTTCGCCCTAGCTTGGTTGGTCAATTGCTTTCTTGGCAATTCATTACTACCCTGGCTTCACAAATTAGTCTTCAAGGAAGAGTGTTGAAGCAGGACGAATACTCAATTTCTAGAAAATTAGACTTGTAATTAGAACTCGTCAAACTTGGTCTAAGGTGTAGCAGTGCTATTTTGTGATTTAGACACAAGATCATACGACATTGCAGCTTGTAGCACGAGATAGATGTCAGTATCTGACTTGTGATGATTATGTCCTTCTTCGTATGGTATTTCTTGATCTAGAATACCTTTGATCAAGATATGGTGTTTAGGAGTCCTATTGACCCAATCCAAATCCCTAACCCTACTAGGCTTGATAAATGTTTTGGCTCTAGGGTCCCTAAATTCCTTGTGGGAGTCTAGCATTTGGTCAATTCATTCTTAGGGTGAGAACCCTAGGTCGTTCTTGCATGGGTGATTAATCCTAACATTTCGAGAATGTGGGTAGGACCTTTAAGGTAGGAAATATTAAATTGGCATCCCAAGTGCGATACTAGGTAGAATTTTAACACAGCTTAACCCTACCTAGCAAATTGAGGTGACCGTCATATGCTAACTAATCATGCCTTTATGAATTTCATGTAGGCTACTCATTGTATGTGAATTACTTAATTAATCTAATCAACCCATGACTAAATATCAACTTCCCCTTAAAGATGCAAATACTTTCTTCTAAACTTGCAAGTACTTTCCCTAAGGGATGTAAGTAACTGCAAGATGTGTGAGATGTACCATTCCATACAATTTCAAGACCATAGACCTTTTTGCCTTTATAGGATCTACAGTAATCTTTCTTTTCCTTACCCTATACTATAATGATTGACATTAAGAACTAATTCTTATAAACCCTATGTTGATGCATTGAATTCAAGCTTTAGCATGTTAATGAAGATGCATCCTTTCCCAATTTCAAACTTTGATAAAAGAATTCCATGCATGAGCGAATGCTATGAGTCCATCATTGATTTAATCCTTCCTTTATCACTTAACCCAACCTAGAATGTAACTATCATCACATGCAATTTGCAAGGTTCATAAATCTTTTCCATACATTGTAACTATTTAGACATTGTTTAATGACCGCCTATGATTATCTTACAACTAGGAAATTATTACATAAGTGTATTATGTGTTATATGTCCTATCCTCTGTGTGATGCAACAAGGACGTGGTCTTTGCACAAATTTTATCTTTTAACTTATGCATCATACATTAAAAAATGCGACTACCCTTGACCATGGAAGTGCAAGCAAATGCAAATACTTGTCATGCAACTAAACTTTGTAAATCAGATACGAGTAAATAAATTTTCCAATGCATTTAAGTTTCCTACGTGAATTAAAACATGCTTTATGCATTCTTTCCATGCTGAAATATTATTCGGAACCTGGGCATTCAATATTGGGGGGTTATCCACTCTTGCACTTTGGGTGGAAGCTCCCACGTGTGCTCCTCTCAACTTTTGCGTAGGAGCCAATTAGTAGTAGATTTCGACTCAGCAAACTTCCCCTTGGCACCTCTTACGATTTTCGGAACTGCCATTGCCCGAGAATTCCTTCTCTGCACAAGACACAAACCTTGCAAGACACGATTTTAAAAGCCGGGAGACGTGGATGAACTTGTCCTAGAGAAGCTTCAATAGAAGCTTCTCAAGTCTCCTAGGAGAAATAGGGAGATGACGTGGAGTGATAATTGGAGGTGATGATGGAGAGGACGATGATGGAGGTGAAGATCATGATGAGTACAATGACAACAACGACGACGACGACGATGACGACGATGATGATGATGAAGGTGGTGGAGCCGGTAGCAGCCTAGCGGCGCATCGGCAACAGATGAATGGCGGCGGGCAACACCATCAATTCCCTTCCCAAGCTCATGGAGGGGGTTTATATGGGGTTAAGGGGGGGGGATAGCCACACAAGTGGCAGGTAGCATGCTTCCTCTCTCCATGCCCCTCCTTAACACCTACTCCTCTCTCTCTCCCTGCCATGCGGTTGGTGAAGGAGAGAAACTATACATTAAAAAATTTACAAAATTATCCCTTTTTTTTCTTGTGAAGGGATGTTCCTACAGTGGCTTGCGGTTTCGAGCCATGGATTCATATGCACCATGTGGTAATGGTATTGTTAGTGCACGAGATCAGAGCACTTAGGCCAGAGTTTCATTGTTGTGGAAGATCACTCGAAATTGCTCTTGTGCGCGATCAAGAGTCGTTTATATTTCGTTGTGAAAATATTACATTCTCTCCCCCTTAGAGGAATCAAGATATCCTCATCTCGAGAAAATATAGGGGTATTGTTAGTTGAGAGTACTTTCATCCATCCAAGTGGCATCCTCTTCGTGGTAATCTTTCCACTTGATGAGATATTCTCTCAAGGTCCTTGACCTCAAATGCCTCTCCCTAACATCTAAGATCCTGTCAGGCCGTAGCTCAAGGACTCCTTGGCTCGGCATTACAACTTGTTGATCATCAAGCACGTGACTAGGGCTAGGTGCATACTTTTTCAATAGGCTGATATGGAATACATTATGAACTTTTAGGTTTTTAGGGAGTTGAAGTCTGTAAGCATTAGGCCCTAGGCACTTGAGAATTTTGTAGGGTCCATAATACCTTGGACTTAGCTTTTTGCATTCACCCAAGGATAGGGAACTCTTCTTTGGATGTACGTGAATGAAGACCATATCACCTTCAACGAAGGATCTGTCTTGACGTCTCAAGTCTGCGTAGACCTTCTGACTGTCCTTGGCGGCTTGGATGTCCTGTCTTATTGATTTGATTTGGTCATCCATGTCTTTCAATATCTGCTTTGAAGCTTCAACCCTCAAGGTTGGATCTGAAAAGCTTAAAGGAGTGCGACAATCGTGCCAATATAATGCTTGAAAAGGGGTAATCTGAATTCTTTATTGGTAAGAAGCATTGTAGGCAAACTCAACCAGTGGCAAATATTGAATCCACTTTTTGGGTTCATGACAGCAGTGTGTCCTGAGCATATCTTCAATGACTTGGTTGACCCATTCTGTTTAACCATCAGTTTGGGGATGATACACTGTACAGAAACAGAGTTGAGTCCCAATAGCCTCGAAGATAGCCCTCCAGAAGTGTGATGTGAAGAGAGAGTCACGATCACTTATGATTCTTTTGGGTAACCCATGTAGTTTGAAAATCTCCTTGATGAATAACCTTGCGATGTCTGAGGCTTTATAGTTTGTCTTAACAGGGGTAAGATGTGCAACCTTGGTGAGCATATCTACCATGACCATAATGGAGTTGTATCCTCCCTGAACTTGGGGCAGGCCAACAACAAAGTCTATACTAATGAATTTCCATTTCATTTGAGGAATGTCAAGTGTTGCAATTTCCTTGGCATTTTGACATGTTCGACCTTAATGCGTTGACACGACAAACATTCCATGACATATTTGAGAACGTCACCTTTGAGCCTATCCCAATAATAGCTCTTCCTGACTGCATTAAGGGTCTTGGCATAGCCAAGATGTCTTGAGAAAGGGGAGTCATGGGCTTCCCAAAGTATCTTCTGCTTGAGTGACTGGCTTTCCGAGATACATAATCTTATCCTAAAGTAGACAAGTCCACTATTGATAGAGATTTCTTGATACTTTGTTTGTAGCTTCGGGTCTTGATCTTTGATGGGGATCTCCCTTAGCAATTTCTGATAGGTTGGGTCATGACATGCCTCTTCTCTAGCTAGCTCAAGAATTGGCTTGTTTGGCATGGATACCTTTGTGGCTAGAGATCTTGTTGTTGATGGATCTTGCAAAATCAAAGAATTCAGAAATGCCTTGTGATTGAGTGCATCGGCAACTATATTCTCCTTTCTAGGCCGGTACTTGATTTCAAAGTCATATTCTTCCAGTACTTCAATCCATCAACGTTGCCTCATATTGAGCTCATTCTGGGTGAAAATCCATTTAAGACTCTTGTGGTCCGTCACTAAGGTAAATTTGTTACCCAACAAGTAGTGTCTCCAAAATTTGAGAGCATGGATGGCAACCAACAGCTCCAGATCGTGGGTAGCATAGTTTCTTTCATGGTTCTTCAATTTCCTTGAAGAGTATGCTACGGGATGACCTTCTTGCATGAGCACACATCCTAGGGCAAGTGCGCTAGCATCAGTTATCACTTCAAACTTATTACTAAGATCAAGAAGTTACAGGATGGGTGTTGATACCAAGCTTTGCTTTAGTTTGTCAAAGCTCGATTGTTTAGCAGGTGACCATACAATTGATACTTGCTTCTTTAGTAGATCAATCAGAGGCCCTCAATGTTCATGGAGAAGGAAAAACCATCAAGCTCCAAGAAATGGAGAAGTTTAAAAATGCGCTAAAAGATTATTATAATGGCATACTCCTACATTTTATACTCCAATCCTAATCAAGCTATTTTTCCTTAAGCTAAAGGGTACAAAAATTGTTTTATTACAATCCATCCCTACCCAAAAGCTTTGTCCTTAAAACTTGAAGATGGAGAAGGTAAACAAATGGTAGAAATGAATAGAAAAGGGGCAATGTTGGAGTAATTTTGGAGAAGCCTCATTGACAAGATCAAATAGCGAATTTTTAAAATTCTATTCTTAACAAGATAGCTATAGAAAATGGCCCATAACTTTGGATAGACATATCGGATTTGTGCATATAAAATATAAAAATGAAGTATACTTCGGTAGGTATCCATCCATGCCTTCAATAGATTTTAGCCTAGAATGAATTAAAATAACAATAAATTCAAGAAACACCATAGCCATGCTATAGATGTAAATCTATTAAATCTATAGCATAATAAATCCATAGCTAAATGATATCAAATATACAATGAGAATCATATATGAGAGGCTATTGCAAGAAATCCACCTCTTGCTATGGTGGACACTGAGTATTCATCCTCAATGTTGATGGGGAAAACTAGAACCTTCAAGCTCCAAGAAATGGTGAAGCTTAAAAATATGCTAAAAGATTATTATAATAGCACACTCCTGCCTTTAGTCCCAACTAAGCTATCTTCTTTGAAGCTAAAGGGTGCAAAAATTATTTTATCATAATCCATCCCTACCCAAAAATTTTAAGGACCTCAAAACTTGATGACAATGAAGGTAACTTGAATGGTAGAAATGAACAGAGAGGGCCCAATGCTAGAGTAACCTTAGACAACCTTATCAAGATCAAACAGTGCATTTTTGAAATTCTACCTTGAATAGGGTAGTTGTAGTAAATGGCCGATAACTTTGGATAAACATGCTAGATTTGAATATGAAGTGTAGAAATAATGTATACTTTAGTGCCTTCAATTAAAATGAAATTGGTCTAGAATAAATTAAAAAAACAAGAAATTCAAGTAACAATAATTGAATCAAATGGCCATAGCCATATATCTATGGCCATAGCCATGCCATAGATGAAAATTCATTAAATCTATAGCACAATGAAGCAATAACTAAATGATATCAAAGGTACACCAAGAATCATAGATGAGAGGTTGCCACAAGAAAGCCACCTCTTGCTATGCTACGTAGACATTGAGTACTCACCCTCAATATTGGTGGGGAAGGCAAGAACCCTCAAGCTCCAAGAAATGAAGAGGTTTAGAAATGTGTTAAAAGAGTGATTACAATGGCATGCTCTTTTTTTTAATACTCTAGCCCTAAGTTAGCTATTTTTTTATAAGCTAAAGAGTAGAAAATTTATTTTATTACAATCCATCCCTACCCAAAATTTTTGTCATCAAATCTTGAAGATAGAGAAGGTAAATGAATGGTAGAAATGAATAGAGAATGCCCAATGCTGGACTAGCCTTGGAGAAGCCTCATCAAGATCAAACAGTGAATTTTTGAAATTCTATCCTAAACAAGGTAGCTATAGAAAATGACCCATAACTTTGGACAGACATGTCAGATTGGCAAATATGAAGTATAGAAATTAAATATAAATCAGTAGGTATCCATGCATGTCTTTGAAATTCAAATTTGACATCAAGAGGCCAATTATTTTGAATGCAAAAATTTAATACAACAAGTTGTCTACTATTGAGTGGGCTAGTATCCTCTTGGGGAAGCTATGGAAATTGTTCCAAATACGAAGTATACTACCAAGAAGATTCTTCCATAGGAAATCTTTCCATTTAATAAGATATTTCATAATAATATAGTCCCTTAAACCTTTCTCCTACTTTCCAAGAATCCTCTTAGCTTCATAGATGATTTACCCATTCTCATCAAGGGTAGGTAGTTCTTCAAGAACTTGAATATTAGGACCAATATTATTTTTGAGCTAAGAGACATAAAAAGCATTGTGAATATGAGTGGTTGAAGGTAAATGAAGTTGACAGATAAGATCTCCAACTTTTTATAAAATTCAATATGAGCAAGCTTATTATGTTATTGGCATAGAATAGGCCCAATACCATGACTACTAACATCAACATAGATGGTGAGTTGTTTAGAAAAATTTGGGCGTACTAATATAGGTGCTAAAATAAGAAGACTTTTTAGCTCATGAGAGCTCTTCGTGGCTATAGTATCCCAAAAGAAAGCATATTTCTTCAATCTATCAAACTGAAGTATCGCAATGCAAATTAAATGGATAGCATTGATTATCAATTCTCATTAACCATGACTACTACATGGGTATAATTCTTGATGAATCTTTGTTAAAAAGAGGATAGTCCTAGAAATCCTCTCAATGAGGTATAATTTTTGTGGTATGGACAAGTCTTTAATGCATCGTACCTTCTTTGGATCCATCCTGATCCCTTTCTCACCCATAACATGACCCAAATATTGTACCTCATTGGCCATAAAAGTATACTTTCTTTCGTTCGCAAAAACCTTGTGTCATCTCAATGTAAGAAGGACTACACAAACATGTTGCAAATAATCCTCTCTATCCTTATTGCATACAAGAATATCATCAAAGAATACCAATATAAATCTATACAAGAATGGCTATAGAACCTTGTTCATAGAGCTTAAAAAGTAGCAGGTGCATTGGAAAGCCCAAACGACATAATAAAAAAGTGGAAGAGATTCATTTTTATTCTAAAAGCTATCTTGTACTCATCACCCTCCATCCTGATTTGATGGTAGCCTACCTCAATTCAATTTTTGGTAAATAACTTTTTCATCCTTGAGTTCATCCACCAAATCGTCAATGTGGGATATTGGGTACCTATTATTTACAGTGCTCTTGTTGAGGTCCTTATAATCAATGCACATCTTGTAGAATCCATCTTTCTTCTTAACAAATAGTACATGAGAAGAAAAAGGTGACTAATTAGGCTGAATATACCCCATTTATAGCAAGTCTTTAACTTGTTTCTCTACTTCTTGTCTTTTGTAATTTGATAATATGTAAGAAGATTTGTTGATAGGTTTAGTACGAGGTGTGAAATCAATAGGATGGTCCACTCATCTCTTGGGTGGTAATGATGTAGGAGGTCGAAATATGTCTTTAAACTCTTCCAAAAGTTTACAAAGATTTGGATCATGCTCTTTAGGTGTTGAAGATTGTTGATTTTCATCCACCTAATGAAAAAATGTGAAAATGCAAGACATTGCATTGATCTCTCTTATCTTCTTTTTGCTGATTACTTCCACTTATTTTCTCTCTATACCATTAAGTGTTACTTTCTTCCCCTTTCAAGTAAACTCCATAAACATCCAATTAGTATCCAAGGAAAACTTTCCAATCTTTTAATCCAATCGTGGACAATAACGATGTCCATAGGATCCATATCTAGGACAATCAAGTTTGTTATAATGGTGCAAGACTGTGACAGCTCAATAGGTGTTTGTAGGCATATCTCCTTGCTCAACTCTTGAGCTCCATTTTCCACTTGTACCGTTAAGGGGTATCCATCTCTTGAGGTAATAACTTGACTCAAATAATGATTTGGCATTAACAAAGCTATGTGTGTTATCTCTATCAATAAGAATATGAGAAACTAAGCTTAGAATTTATAGTGCCTTTGAGTCGAAGTGTATTCTCTCCTTACGACCCATCCAAGCATCTTGGGATATAGAACATAGCATGAATGAGCATGTAAGATCTAAATAATTATCTAGTAGTAATCCACCTAGATCAAAGGGAATTACCTAAATCAAATGGAAACCTGTTGGCTGGCTCTAAATCCTCCTACACAAATTGATCATCATGGTCATGTACCTCATCATAAGTAAGAGGTGCCTCATCTTGTATTTGACCTTCCTCATGTGCTTCATCTTCATTTGAAACTTTGTCATGTCTAAATCTTGTTGGATTATTTGAGTGATAAGTGACTCCTATCTTGGACTGAAAAGAGCTCACTTCTCTTCTATATTTTTGGTTATAGTGTTCAGCATACTATATGGTTGCGTATACATTCGCAGGCTTTGCTGCCCCCACCTTTGCTGAAATGTTTGGATCTAATCCAATGTAACATGCTCGCTTGTCTACTTGCGGGACACATCTTAGCAACCCATTGGGAGGAGTGTCTAGAAGGCTTCGCCTGGCACTCGTAGGGAATGACATAGGGTTTGTAATCTAGGTCTTCCCAAGTCTCCCGTAGTGGAAGTGTCCAGCCATTCCCACTTGGGATCAACCAAAGGTTAGGGTTCCTTTCCTATCAGCAAAGCCTCTAGGAAGGAGCTAGCGTCGAGCTCCAAATGTACCACCTTGCGTAGGAACAACAGAGTCAATGTGGAATCATGTTGCACTTGGTTGATGGAGAATGGGGAACGAGAGGGATGAGAAGCTCAACCTCTTTGCCGAATGGCATAGTCCCATTCCTTTTCCCTAAAACATAATAAACCAAAATTTCTACATCTACTGATACTAGGTCTTCATTGTCTTATTATCTCATCATTTGAGAAAAGTTCCCAGCTAATCGGAACCACCCTTCTATAGGATGGACCTAAATCACGTCCACCACACTTTCCTCAATTTGCTTTAGTTATCTAATTACCTAACACATTACGTTTTGACATACAAAATCAGCTTCCTTAATTAAACAAATTAATCACGGGTTCCTTCACGTAACTTAGGCACTGACACCAAAACAATGCCAAGCAATTTCCTTTTTCTCTAATAATTACTCTTTATTTATAAAAATCTTGGAGTACATCCAATATCACACCCCAAGGCTATCCCAGCAATCTACAGGATTCCTGCTCCAAGTTTTGCCCATTGACTAGTACACGGGCCTCGAGATCCCATCTCGAGTCATGTTGGCCTCTCGTATGGGATCTAGAGCAAGGGATTTATAGCTACAGCCTTCCCTAGCACCCAAGCGTCCTGCTGCTCTAAGTAGCACCTACGGAGAGACCTCTCGCAATGGGTTAGGTCCATATACCCAGCGCGGTTAACAATCCCTTGGATAGGACCATGTAGACAATCGGAGGTAATTGTTCCTACCTCTCTCTCCAGGATTTCAACCTGAAGCATTAAGTAATTTTCTTGAATTAGTTCCTTGAGCAAAGAAATCAATTAATGTGCCTAAGTACAAGCACGAACATTTCAGAGGTTGTTTGTACGACCGACTGCTAAGGTGTGACTCCTTTTTTTTCGGATACTCCCAGCACCCGATCTTGGGTCTTTTCACGACTTGGCGAGATTCCAATAATTTCAAACAAGATACGCAATCAAATGGTCTCGTTAAGTTGACTTATACTTACCCTTTTTCCTTGGGTTTTACATTAGGGTATCTTAGTCCCTAACTTAAGCATTAGCTGATCAGTCAAGGCAATAGACATGCCTTATTCGCAACCCAACCAAGGGTCTTTTAATCTCTAATTCCAACCAAGCTCAATTAACACACATGGTATTACATGATTCTTCATTTAAACTTTCAAGATGCAGTCTAGATGCCTGCGATCCTTCCAATTCTCTTAGTGCAGTTCTATGCAAGATTTTCCAATCAACCTTAAAAACCATGATGCACATTGAGCATTTAATATAGTTGTATCTCCTAACGACTTTTATCTCTCTTTATTCCTGGCAACGAGTACTTATTTCTAATGCACCGGATCACATGTAACTTGCGTCTATGAAAGTTTAGGGTTTTGTCTAACGATGCAAGTGTATCTCATGAACAAAAATTAACATTTCATGTGTTTCTTTTAATCATGATTGGCTAAAAAGCTATCATTTTATGTGAAGTAAGGCGATAACCTTATCATTTTATGTGTGTAACAGCTATCATTTCATGCTTAAAATCTTATGCAAATTCCAACTCTACCGTTTCGTGCATGCATCTTAGTACTTAGAGTAAACAGAAACCTAAGACTCGTTCTTGTTCCATGCATGAAATCGATACTTTCATCCCTTCCATGAGAAATAATTCCTAATTAATTTTAAAGCTTAGAACCTGGACTTGATTCGTGTGTGCTGCATTGGTCATTCCACTCGCCCCTCTAGCATTACCGGTGGCTTGGATGCCTACGCTTCCCATGACTTTCTTCTTGGGAGCCATTCGCCTTACGGAGATTGGGCAGTACGGACCTTAATGGTTTCAGGTTGACACATTCTATTGGGAAAGACTGTTGGATGGGATTCGTTCTCGAGAGAGCGGTTTGGGTGACTTGTAGTGGTTACTCTCTTTCTCTCTCTTCTTATTCTTCTTTTTCTCCTCTCCTCCTTCTCTCTCTCTCTCTCTCTCTCTCTCTCTCTCTCTCTCTCTCTCTTCTTCTTCTTCTTTTTTCTTACTCTCCTACTCTCTCTCCCTCTCCTTCTCCTTCTCTCTTATTCCTCTACTCTCTCTCTCTCTCCTTCTCCCTCTCCCACTTCCTTTCTCCTCCTTCCCTCTCTTTCTCTTCTTCTTCTCTTCTTCTACTATTTCTCTCCTCTCTCCCTCTACCTCTTCTTCTTCTTCTTCTACCTCTCCTGTTCTTCTCCTTCTTTCTTCTCTCCCCTTCTTCTCTTCTCTTTCTCACTCCTCCTTCTCTCCTTCTCCTTCTCTCCCTCTTCTTCACTCTCCCACTCCTTCTTTTCCTCTCTCCTTCTCCTTCTCTCCTTCTTCTTCCTCTTCTCTCTCTCTCCCTCCTTCTTTCTCTTCTCTCCTTCTCCTTCTCTCCCTCTTCTTTTCTCTCCGCACTCCTTCTTCTTCTATCTCCTCACTCCTCTCTCACTACTTCTCTTTTCTCTACCACTCCTTCTCATTCTCTCTCCCTCTCCCTCCTCTTCTCTCTCTCCCTCCTTTCTCTTCTCTCCTTCTCTTTCTTCTTCTCTCCCTCTACTTCCCTTCTTCTTACTCTTCCTCACGGGGCCCACGCAGCTGGTGATCAGGGGAAGGGTGGTTATGGTCGTAGTCTAGTGTTGTTTCAACAACATGGCGGGTGACCAGAGGTGAGTGTGGTTGTGGTTGTGGCCCAGGGCCCGTCCAACAGCATGACAGGTGATCAGAGGGGGGGGGGGGGGTGGTTATGATCGAGCCTAGGGTATTCAGTAGCACGGATGGGGGATAATGCCCAGTTGGAGGGCCCAACAACACCGCCAGCGAGGAGAGGGGTGACGTAAGGGAGGTTAGGTAGCAGAACAGTCGTCAACCAGAGCAGGTCGCAGGGGGGGAGACTTCGTTTGGAAGGGCCCAGGGAGGTGGTGCAGCGCGTGTCATCCAGGCGGTGGGGTTGGCTACGACCAAGAGCCTAGGGGGGTGGTGTAGTCACTACTTACGGCAGGGGGAAACGACCTTTAACGGAGGCCCAAGGGCCTTGGGTGGCAGTTTGGGGAGAGGTTGGTGACGTCTCAAAGGGAGCATAGCCTCTATGTATCCTCCTCTCTCTCTCTCTGGGGAGGGGAGAAGCCCTCCCCTTATAGGAGGTAGGTGGCATGGCCACCCCTCCACCTGGAGGTTGCATGCCTCCCCCCCATCATCCAGTCACTCTCACTTTCTCTCCCCCTCTCCCAATTGCTGTTGGCGGGGAGAGAGGGGGGAGTAAAAAATTTTGAACTAGTGATAATTTTTTTTTCATTTTCCTTTAAAACTTTAGGGGAGGGTTCCTATGGTCCATTACATTCTCTCCCCCTTAGAGGAATCGAGATGTCCTCATCTCGAGAGGAGCTAAGGCTATTGTTGGTTGAGAGTATCTTTGTCCATCTAGGTGGTATCCTCTTTGGGATAATCTTTCCACTGGAGGAGGTATTCTCTCAAGGTCCTTGACCTCAAATGCCTCTCCCTGACATCTAGGACTCTATCAGGCCATAGCTCAAGGACTCCTTGGCTAGGCATTATAACTTGGTGATCATCAAGTACATGATTTGGATTAGGTAGATACTTTTTCAATAGGCTAACGTGGAATACATTATGAACTTTTAGAGTTGCGGGCAGCTATAGTCTGTAAGCATTAGGTCCTAGGCACTTAGTGATCTTATAAGGTCCACAATACCTTGGACTTAGCTTCTTGTACTCTCCCAAGGACAATGAACTCTTTTTAGGGTGTACATGGATGAAAACCATATCACCTTCAATAAAGGATCTGTCTTGCCTTTTCAAGTCCGCGTAAGCCTTCTGTCTGTCCTTGGCGGCTTGGATGTATTGTCTTATTGATTTGATTTGATCATCCATGTCTTCCAGCATCTGCTTTGAAGCTTCTACCCTGAAGGTTTGATCCGAGAAGCTCAAAGGAGTACGACAATCGTGCCCATACAATGCTTGAAAAGGGGTCATCTAAATACTTTGTTGGTAAGAAGCATTGTAGGCAAACTCAACGAGTGACAAATATTGAATCCACCTTTTGGGTTTGCGACAGCAGTGTGCCCTAAGCATATCTTCAATGACTTGGTTGACTCGTTCCGTTTGACCTTCACTTTGGGGATGGTAAGCTGTATTGAAATAGAGTTGAGTCCCAATGGCCTCGAAGATAGCCCTCCAGAAGTGTGATGTGAAGAGAGAGTCATGATCACTAATGATTCTTCCAAGTAACCCATGCAGTTTGAATATTTCCTTGATGAATAATCTTGCAATGTCTGAGGCTTTATAGTTTGTCTTGACAGGGATGAGATGTGCAATCTTGGTGAGCATATCTACTACAACCATAATAGAGTTGTATCCTTTCTGAACTTGGGGTATGCCAACAACAAAGTACATACTAATGAATTCCCATTTCATTTGAAAAATGTCAAGTGGTTGCAATTTCCCTGGCATTTTGACATGTTCTGCCTCAATACATTGACAAGATAAACATTCCATGACATATTTGAGAACGTCACCCTTGAGCCTACTATCCCAATAATGGCTCTTCTTGACCGCATGGATGATAGCCAGTAGCTCTAGGTCATGGATAGCATGATTCTTTTCATGGCTCTTTAATTTCCTTGAAGAATATGCTACAGGATGACCTTCTTGCATAAGCACATATCCAAGGCCAAGGGCGCTAGCATCAGTTACCACTTCAAACTCCTTACTAAGATCAGGAAGTTTTAGGATGGGTGCTGATACTAAGCTTTGCTTTAGCTTGTCAAAGCTGGTCTGTTCTGCAGGTGACCATACAACTGCTACTTGCTTTTTTAGTAGATCAATCAAAGGCGCTGCAATCAAAGCATAATCTTTGATGAAGATCCTGTACCATCCTGTCAATCCAAGAAAGCTACGCATTTCTTTGATAGAAGTTGGTATTGGCCATTCCAAAACGTCTCGTTGGATCTATTGCTAAAATTCCTTGCGCGGATACAATGAATCCTAGATATTCAATCTATCGCTTGAAAAATACACACTTCTTCTTGGCATAAATCTTGTATGCTCTCATTGTTTCAAAAACAATGCGAAGCTGGGATTCATGATCTTTTTTCTGTTTAGAGTAGACTAGGGTATCGTCAAAGAAGATGAGTATGAAGTCATCAATATATGGCCTAAAGATATATTGCATTAACCTGTTGAAGGTAGCAAGAGCATTTGTCAGCCCGAATGACATCACTAGGAATTCAAAGTGTCTGTACCTTATGTTGAATGCAGTCTTTGGGATATTTTATTCATTGATCCTTATCTGATAATATCCAGATTTGAGATCTATCTTAGAGAAGATCTCCACACCTTGAAAACAATCAAGTAATTCATCTATTCTTGGAACGGGGTATTTACTTTTTATGGTTGATTGATGTTGCAACCCTCTATAGTCAATGCATAGCGGAAGCATTCCATCTTTCTTCTTCTGGAATAGTACTGGAGCTCCCCATGGTGAATTGCTAAGATGGATGTAGCCTTGGTTTATAGTTCATTGAGTTGCTCTTTCAGTTCAATAGCTTCCGGGATGGATATCCTATACTGTTGAGATATCGAGCTCCACTCGTGATATGCCAGGGTGACCGTTGTGCATTTATGTCACCAACTTATTAGCTGCAGATGCGGTTGGTACATCACCCATGAATAATAGCTAGATGACAGCTAACCTTATCTACTCTAGTTCGTGGCTCAGTTACTATGCCACCTTAGTTAGTTGAGTTTGGTTTGAGACCCATATATAGGGTTCTTCTATTTCTCTGTATTAGAGCTCTTTTTGGCTTACACAACTAAGAAAAGAAAAACTATTTTCAGCCTCCACCTTTGTGTGTATTCCCCCATTGTGTAAGTGAGAAAGCTACAAGTGAGACTCATTTCTTCTCTCCCAAAATCTTGACATGGTATCAGAGCCTAGTTCGTGGTAAGGAGCTCAAGAAAGCAAACCAAGTTCGCGGTATTCTGGTAAGAGGACCAGTGTTGCTTTCATTTTTCGAGTTTGGGAGCAAGTCTCTGTAGGTAGTACAGCCGGAAAGTGCAAGAGTGCATTGTCTCAGATTGAGACGCCCTTCGCGGTGTAGCAAGAGGGCAGTATATGCTGCGGGATAGGGCTTTAGTCCTTAGATTGCCCTGTTTTTTTTATTCGAGGCCATTTCGGGGCTTGTTTTGGAGGCGGAAGATTTCTACACACACTTAGGAAAAGGCCCTGTTTTTTGCTTTGCAACCACTGTTCTACAGGTCGGTGAAAAGTTACCATAGAAATTACATTGTATGCCTGTGCGTAGAGACATTGGGAGTTACAAAATCATCCTTGTTGCCTGTTGATGCAAAATCATCACTAGAAGTGACTGTGTGGTCAAATACCACTTTCGTTCGTTTTGCATATTTGTCCTTGTGAGGCTGAAGCTGTGTTTTTTGCCGTGACAGAATTTTTTGCAGTGTTCTGTAATGGCGTCTGATTCTCTTTCACAGATTGTCACTGAAAAGCCTGACAAGAACAACTTCCAAGCATGGAAGTTAAGAATGACGAATTTCCTTATGGGAAAAGGATATTGGAAATTTGTTGCAGGAAATGAAGAAGAACCAGTTCTTCTTGATGTTCCTAATCAACAGCAAATGCAGGCATTTAAAGGATGGTATGAGAGAGCCAGAAAAGTTATGTACTAGCTGTCTATTAGTATTTTAGACTCTATGATTGTGCATATTCAGGATGCAAGTACGCCAAAGGACGCATGGGATACTTTGTCAAAAATGTATAGCACAAATATGCAAGCCAAGAAAATGTAGCTCAAGCAAGAGTTGCACAATGTGCAAAGAGAAAGTATGAGCATCAATGACTACCACATGAAGGTGAATAAGATTGCAGATGCACTTGCTTCCATTGGGTCACCAGTGGAAGATGATAATTTAGTTTTTGTGACCTTGAATGGTCTAGGAAAGGATTATGCACAATTCCGAACATCTATTTTTGACCATGAAAGATTTCTTGATTTTGAGGAGTTGATTGCTCTTCTAATTTCTGAGGAGCAGAGAAATGGTGGTACATCTTCTTCAGGAGGAACTTCAAAAGAAGTTGTCTTCTACTCAAATGCTGGAAGAGGTAGAGGCAGAGGTAGAGGATGCCGATCTGGAGACCATGGTAGAAATCAGAATATGTAGCAAACTCAAGAAAACCAATCCTATGGAGGAGGATGTGGTAACTCTAGAGGCAGGGGGAGCCAAAGAGGTTATGGTGGATGGCAAAGAGGGCAAAATGCAAACAGCAATATTGAATGCTACTACTGTGGTAAAATGGGTCATATGGCTAAAGACTGCTACAAAAAGTAGAATGACATCATGAATGGTAAATTGCAACAAGGGAATTATGCATCTTCTAGTAGACAGGGTGATGACAGAAATGAGCATTTATTTATGGTGCAGCACATGACCAATTCTGTGACAAGTGTAGAAGAAAGTAACAATGTGTGGTATGTTGACTCAGGTACATCAAACCACATGACAGGTCATGCATAATAGATGCAGGATGCAAGGACAAGGGAAAAACTAGGATTTGTGGAGATTAGTGATGATACTACACATCCTATTGTGTAGATTAAAAAAATTCCTTTGTCTATGAAGGATGGGAAAAAGAAATACCTATCGGATATATTTCATGTCCCGAATATCACCAAGAACTTGGTTTCTGTTGGTCAAATGGTTGAGCAGGGCTTGCAGGTCAAATTTAATCCTCATGGATGCTTTGTTGAGGATATGAAAAATAAAGGTCACTTGATAGCAAAAGGAAAGAAGAAGAGCGAAATGTTTACGTTGGATGTAGACATGCCTGAATTGAGTGCAACAATGTTTGCACATGGGGCATGTCAATTTGGAAAACAGGCAAGGAAACCATTTTCTAGACATGTTCAAGAGAGTAAGAAGCCATTGGAATTAATCCACTCTGATGTGTGGACTACTAAAACTGCATCTATTGGAGGCTGTCATTATTTTGTCACTTTTATTGATGACTATAGCAGAAAAGTTTGGGTGTATTTTATGAAAAAGAAAAGTAAAGTTTTTGGGTATTTCAAAACTCTTAAAGCTATGGTTGAAAAAGAAACAGGCCTGCAAATAAAATGCCTAAGGTCAGATGGAGGGGGAGAGTACCTCTCAAATGAGTTTGCAAGGTTCTTGCAAGAGCATGGCATAAAGCAGCAATATTCATGTAGTCATATCCCACAGCAAAATGGAATTGCAGAAAGAAAAAACAGGCATATTGGAGAGGTATCTTGTGCCATGTTGAATGAAAAAGGCCTGCTAGATTTTTACTGGGCTAAGACAGTTGCTACAACAGTCTACATAATGAACAGGACTCCCATTGCAGCAATACATGGCATGATTCCAGAGGAGAGGTATACTGGTAGGAGACCAGATATTTCTCATTTGAAAGTTTTTTGTTGCATTGCCTATGTTCATGTGCCAGATGAGTTGAGATCCAAGTTGGATCTAAAAGATGAGAAATACATCTTTATTGGTTACTCTCTGTAGTAGAAAGGGTATAGATGCTATAACCCTTCTACTCATAAGTTTATAGTGAGCAAAGATGTTTTTTTTAATGATATGAGTAGCTGGTATAAACCAGTAAATGTGATTGATAATGTAGATGCACAAAATGGTAATGCTGCACAGAATTCACAGTAGTAGTCACAAGATATTAGTGGACGTGGAGTGTCCTCTAGCGGTAGTTCACATTCTTTACCATGGACAGGCAGATTGAGATCAGGAGAATCTTCTCAAATCAATGCAGATAGTGGTATGTAGGTATTACGAAAAGCAAAAGAGAAGGTAGATCAGCCCATGTTTGATATGAATACATGTCACTCTTATATGGATGGTAAATCCAATGGCTCAGAACAGAGCATTAATGATGAGTTGGGTATTCCTTCTGTTGTTACACCTGGAGTAAGGAAGACTAGGGGTGTTTTGAGAGCACCTGGAAGTGAGCCTACTTTGCGCATGTCTACCAGAGCTAGGTATCCTATGGATAGGCTGAAATATGATAGATTTACAACTATTCACTATGCCTATATAGTCAAAGTGATATAGGAACCAGAACCCACTTCTTTTGAGCAAGCCATGGGAAAAGAAAAATGGAAGAAAGCCATGGATGAAGAAATGGATGCTTTGGAAGCAAATGCTACATGGGAATTGGTACCTTTGCCTAAAGATAAGAATGAAATTGGTTGTAAGTGGGTTTATAAGGTGAAGCACAATGCAGATGGTTCTGTAAACAGATACAAGGCAAGATTAATAGTCAAGGGGTATGCACAAATATATAGCATTGATTATGAAGAAACATTCAGTTCGGTTGCAAGGATGGCAACCGTAAGAGCAGTCATTGCTATGGCTACATCAAAGGGATGGTCTTTACATCATATGGATGTAAAGAATGCCTTCTTGCATGGTGATTTGCAAGAAGAGGTCTATATGGAGCAGCCACCAGGTTATGTGCAAGATGTTCATCCTAAGTTTGTTTGCAGGTTGAAGAAGAAAGCCTTGTATGCTTGACGCAAGCACCTAAAGCATGGTCTGACAAGATAGGACAGTATCTTGTCACTATTGGCTTTCAGATTTCCAAGGCAGATTTCTCACTTTATGTAAGAAAAACAGAGAAAGGTATTATGTTGCTAGTCATTTATATTGATGATTTGATCATCACAGGTGATAGTGATAAAGATATCTTTCATGTGAAAATGCTATTAAAGCAGAAGTTTGAGATGAAGGATTTATGAGAGCTGTGTTATTTCTTGGGCATTGAGGTGATCAGATCACCAAGTGGGATACGGCTCTTATAGAGGCAGTATAGATTGGATATGTTGTCCAAATATGGGATGATAGGCTGTAAGTCTATTTCAGTTCCTTTGGAGCAGAATGTGAAGCTGAGCGCAGATGCAGGTGAGCTTTTGGAAGACTCTACTATGTATAGACACATAGTAGGAAGTTTGATTTATATGACTATTACCAAGCCAGATTTGAGCTATGCTGTTGGATTGGTAAGTCAGTTTATGCAGGCTCCAAGGAAACCGCATTTGGATGCGGCTAGACACATACTCAGGTATGTGAAGTCCACATTGCAATATGGACTATTTTATGAGACTGGGGTTCAGATACAGTTGCATGGATACACTGATGTTGATTGGGCTGGTAGTATTTCTGATAGACGATCTACCAGTGGATATGTGTTCTCTTTTGGGAGTGCTGCAGTCACTTAGAGTAGCAAGAAACAGCTTACAGTTGCCTTGTCGAGCACAGAGGCTAAGTACAGGGGTATAGCAATGGTTGCATGTGAGGTAGCTTGGTTACATGAGATACTTTATAATATGCATCAGCCTACAGATGGGCCAGTTGTCATTTATTGTGACAACATGAGTAGTATACACTTGGCAAATAACCCAGTCTATCATGCTAGAACAAAGCACATTGAGGTGCATTATCACTATGTGTGGGAGAGGGTTTTACTAGGTCTTATTGATCCAGTTTATGTCAGCACAGAGGATCAGGTAGCTGACATATTTACGAAGGCATTGGGCGCAGAGAAGCTGCACAAGTTTAGAGACCTGCTTGGTGTGTAGGAATTGGGATTGAGCTCGAGGGGGAGTGTTGAGATATCGAGCTCCACTTGTGATATGCCAGGGTGACTGTTGTGCATTTATGTCACCGACTTGTTAGCTACATATGCGGTTGGTATACACCATCCATGAATAATAGCTAGATGACAGCTAACCTTATCTACTCTAGTTCGTGGCTCAGCTAGTATGCCACCTTAGTGAGTTGAGTTTGGTTTGAGACCCATATATAGGGTTCTTCTATTTCTCTGTACTAGAGTTCTTTTTGGCTGACACAACTAAGAAGAGGAAAATTGTTTTCAGCCTCCACCTTTGTGTGCATTTCCCCATTGTGTAAGTGAGAAAGCTACAAGTGAGACTCCTTCCTTCTCTCCCACAATCTTGACATATATGGTCTCTTTGCGACTAGTGCAACTCCTAGCACCAACTTGATTTCGTAGTCGACTTCCCTCTAAGGAGGAAGTTCTGTCAGCTCCTCAAGAAATACGTCTGCGTATTTCTTTAACCATGACAGTTCTTCCCCAGATTCTTGATTCTAATCTAGCTTATTTAGTTTAATTAGATAGACATGAAGGCCCTTTCTAACTCCTTTTATAATCCGTGTTGCTTTTGCTAGTTGTATTTTTGGCTTTTTAGTCTCTCCTTGAGTTGTAACTAGTTCCCCTTCAGAATTTCGAAAGGAGACTTGGCCCTTTCCACAATGGATGTGGGCATAATTGGATATTAGCCAATTCATTCCAAGCAAACATTTGTGGACACCTAGGTTCATTATCCTGAATCTCACCGAAGTCGGTTTCCCACCCAGTAGAAATTTCACCTTAGCAGTTTGCCTAGTACAAGAGACCTCACGACCATTTGCCAATTCCACAAGTAAAATAGGTACGTCTATTGTGACTATCCCTAGCCTTTTTACACAAATCGGTGAAATGAAGGAATGTGTACTGCCACAATTGATTAGGGTTCTGAAGCTTTTACCTTCATAATCCGATGGAGTTTGGATCACTGAGAATTGGTGATTCGGACCATTCTTGCAAAGAGTGGCATGAACAGTTGCCCTCTCAATGTCAGCATCCATGGATGGATCCTCATCACCCAACTCCTTGTTGGAAACACTGGAGGTTCTCCCTCTGGCCATGATTGTGGCTCCTTGGAATTTCCCTTGGCATTGTCCTCTGCTAAGCTTGGGACACTGCCTCTTGAAGTGTCCGAGCTCGTTGCAATGGAAGCAATGTAGATTGCGATCGTTACCTCATGTAGGAACAAAGTTATTGACAGCATTGGTCCTAGCTTTCTTCCTTTGTCCCTGATTCTGACCCTACGCTCTCTTAGTCTGAGCCCTATAAATTCCCTTGTTCTGGTCCCTGCAAGGCTAAGTCATATTGTTCCTTGGCTTGGTTTGCACCTCCTGTAATATTGGTACACCTCGAATGAGTACGTCTTGTAGGTCTATTGGCCGCATTGATTCCAAGCGAGTGTTTATGGGTGGATTTAACCCAGCACAAAACTTTGACTCCTGTTGTGTCATATCCATTTGTAGCGTGTACTTTAAGAGAGAGACAAACTTTGAATAATATGCATCAAGGTATAGTCCAAGCTGCTTCAATTCATAGAATTCGTTCATCTTTTGTGTGTGGTAGGCAGGTAGCAGATACCTCCCTCGCACAGCTTCCTTAAGCTTCTCCCAAAAGTGACTGTTGCTTCCAAGATCACTTGGTCTCTATACCATTGTTTCCACCAAAGTCTTGCTTCGCTTGTAAGCTTAAGTTTGACAAGCATAGCTTGGTTAGCATGTGTAGTTCCTGCTGCCTCAAAATAGTCTTCCATCGACTGGATCTAGATCTTGGCGTCAGCTTGAACAGTCCTTCCTTTGCCATCGAACTCAGGTGGCTTGATTTGTTTGAGGAGGAATTTCTTCTCTTGAATCACAACTGTGCTTAATGTAGGGGTCGGACTTGGAACCTGCACTTGGTGTTGCGCCTGGATAATAAGATTCTTTATGTTAACAACTTATCCCTCATTCCTCATATCACAGTATTATGACTTGCACAGTTTTTAGCCAAGTGACCTAATCACTTAACTCCTTTGCCAATATTTACAATCAGGATAGACAATAGTAAGAAGTCTTATTTATTCATGAGGACATAGCCCTTTGAGTACATTTATTTTGGGAAAATAGAACAAGCTAATTGGTACATCAGTTTAGGGAAAATAGGATTGTGTTACAATCGGCTACAAGGATTGAGTAATAGTATGGAGTGGGGTCATGGATTTTTAGGAAATGATAACGCATAGGATGCTTGGGGTATCCCTTCCTTTGATACCCATTCTTCTCATAGTGCCCTAGCACTTTGATTCTGTCGGCAAGGATCACTCGAGTCACTTCTTCGTATACATACTTGTTCTGCTTGACTTGCCGACCGCCAACATACAGGGTTGCATTTGCGTGAGTCTCAACAAAGATGAACAGCTTCACGATCTTTAAATCCTCCATCCAATTGATTCTCTTCAAGTTGATTTAAAGATACGCGAGTCAGTGGGCTAGTATATAATATATTCTTGATTCTCTCGTCGATCTCCATTCCGCATACAAGGGTGAAGGATTGTAGATACGGTCTAGAATATTCATCATACTTAGCCTCCGTCGATAATCCAAAGCACGCATTGTAGTCATAAACATAACCTGGAACACCAAGAATTTGTTCCATACTTCGTGACTCTGTAATCCAGCATCCATAAGTGAGTAAGGAAATGTTTTCAACAAAAAACACTGCTCTATTCCACTCACCCTCCCCTGGTTGTCCCCTTATACCCTTTACTTTCCTCCATTAAGTTCCTTTGTAAATCTTAGATTCTATTGGTTCACTCTGATACCAACTGTAACGTGCCCGCTTTGTCCGCTTGCGGGACATGTCTTAGTAGCCCATTGAGAGGAGTGTCTAGAAGGCTCCACCTGGCACTTGTAGGGAATGACACATGGTTTGCGATCTAGGTCTTCCTGATTCTGCCCCAAGCAGAAGTGTCCATCCGTTCCCACTTGGGATCGACTTGAGGTCAGGGTTCCTTTTCTATCAGCAAAGTCTCTAGGAAGGAGCTAGCGTCGAGCTCCAAATATACCACCTTGTGTAGGAACAATAGAGTCAATGCGGATTCATGCTGCACTTGGTTCATGGAGAATGGAAAACAAGAGGGATGCAAAGCTCAACCTCTCTGCCGAACGGCATAGTCCCATTCCTTTTTCCTAAAACAGAATAAACCCGAAATTCCACATCTACTGATATACTAGGTCTTCATTGTCTTATTATCTCATCATTTGAGAAAAGTTCCCAGCTAACCAGGACCACCCTTCCATAGGACAGACCTAAATCACGTCCACCGCACTTTCTTAGTTTGCTTTAGTTATCTAATTACCTAACACATTATGTTTTTACATGCAAAATTAACTTTCTTAATTAAACAAATTAATCACGGGTTCCTTCACGTAACTTAGACACTGACACAAAAACAATGCCAAGCAAGGTCCTTTTTCTCTAATAATTGCTCTTTATTTATAAAAATCCTAAAGTACATCCGATATCATGCCTTGAGGCTATCCCAGCAATCTACAGGATTGCTGCTCCACCCATTGACTAGTACACGGGCCTTGAGATCCCATCTCGAGTCACGTCAGCCTCTTGTACGGGATTCAAAGGCAAGGGATTTATAGCCAGAGCCTCCCCTGGCACCCAAGCGTCCTCCCGCTCCAAGTAGTACCTACGAAGAGACCTCTCATGGTGGGTTAGGTCTATATACCCGGCTCCAGGCAAACAGTCGGAGGTAACTAATCTTGCCTCTCCCTCCAGGCTTTCAACCTGAAGCATTAAGTGATTTCCTTGAATTAGTTCCTTGAGCAAAGAGATCAATTAATGTACCTAAGTACAAGCATGAACATTTTAGAGGTTGTTTGTACGACCGACTGCTAAGGTGTGACTCCTTTTTTCTCAGATGCTCCCAGCACCCGAATTTGGATCTTTTTACGACTTGACGAGATCCCAATAATTTCAAACAAGATATGCAATCAAATGGTCTTGGTAAGTTGAATTATAATTGCCCTTTTCCCTTGGGTTTTACCTTAGGGTATCTTAGTCCCTAACTCAAGCACTAGCTGATCAGTCAAGGCAATGAACATGCCTTATTCGCAACCCAACCAAGGGTCTTTTAATCTCTAATTCCAACCAAGCTCAGTTAACACACATGGCAACACATGATTCTTCATTTAAACTTTCAAGATGCAGGCTAGATGCATGCAATCCTTCCAATTCTCTTAGTGCGGTTCTATGCAGAATTTCCCAATCAACCTTAATCGTCATGCGTGTTGAGCATTTAGTATACTTGTACCTCCTAACGACTTTTATCTCTCTTTATTCATGGCAACGAGTACTTATTTCTAATGCACCAGATCACATGTGACTTGAGTCTATGAAAGTCTAGGGTTTTGTCTAACGATGCAAATGTATCTCATGAACAGAAATTAACATTTCATGTGTTTCTTTTAACCATGATTGCGAAACGTGAATTCTAAATTACTATTCATGTACTGAATTAGTTAAAAAGCTATCATTTTATGTGAAGTAAGGTGATAACCTTATCATTTTATGTGTGTAACAGCTATCATTTCATGCTTAAAATCTTATGCGAATTCCAACTCTACCATTTTGCACATGCATCTTAGTACTTAGAGTAAATAGAACCCTAAGACTCATTCTTGTTCCATGCATGACATCGATGCTTTCATCCCTTCCACGAGAAATAAATTCTAATTAATTTTAAAGCTTAGAACCTGGGCTTGATTCGTGTGTGCTGTGTTGGTCGTTCCGCTCGCCCCTCCAGCATTATTGGTGGCTTGGACGCCTACGCTTCCCCTGACTTTCTTCTTGGGAGCCATTCACCTCACGGAGATTGGGCAGTTCGGGCCTTAACGGTTTCGGGTTGACACGTTCTATTGGGAAAGACCGTTGGATGGGATTCGTTGTCGAGAGAGCGGTTTGGGTGACTTGTAGCGGTTACTCTCTTTCTCTCTCTTCTTCTTCTTCTTTTTCTCCTCTCCTCCTTCTCTCTCTCTCTCTCTCTCTTCTTCTTCTTCTTTCTTACTCTCCTACTCTCTCTCTCCCTCTCCTTCTCTCCTTCTCCTTCTCTCTTATTCCTCTACTCTCTCTCTCTCTCTCCTTTTTCCTCACCCACTTCCTTTCTCCTCCTTCCCTCTCTTTCTCTTCTTCTTCTCTTATTCTACTATTTCTCTCCTTTCTCCCTCTCCCTCTTCCTCTTCTTCTACCTCTCTCCTTCTTTCTTCTCTCCCCTTCTTCTCTTCTCTTTCTCACTCCTTATCCTCTCCTTCTCCTTCTCTCCCTCTTCTTCACTCTCCCACTCCTTCTTTTCCTCTCTCCTTATCCTTCTCTCCCTCTTCTTTTCTCTCCTCACTCCTTCTCTCCCACTACTTCTCTTTTCTCTACCACTCCTTCTCCTTCTCTCTCCCTCTACCTCCTCTTCTCTCTCTCCCTCCTTCTTTCTCTTCTCTCCTTCTCCTTCTCCTTCTCTCCATCTACTTCCCTTCTTCTTACTCTTCCTCACAGGGCCCACGCAGCTGGTAATCAGGGGGAGGGTGGTTATGGTCGTAGTCCAGTGCCATTTCAACAGCACGGCGGGTGACTAGAGGGGAGTATGGTTGTGGTTGTGGCCCAGGGCCCGTCCAACAGAACGGTGGGTGATTAGAGGGGGGGTGGTTATCATCAAGCCCAAGGCCCTTTCAGTAGCACGGATAGGGAAAAACACCCAGTTGGAGGGCCCAATAGTATCGTCAGTGAGAAGAGGGGTGACGTAAGGGAGGCTGAGTAGCGGAGCAGCCGTCGGACCAAAGCAAGTCGCAGGGGGGGAGACTTCGTTCGGAAGGGCCCAAGGAGGTGTTGCAACGCTTGTCATCTAGGCGGTGGGGGCGGCTACGGCCTAGAGCCCAGGGGGGTGGTGCAGTCATTGCTGACGCGAGGGGGAAATGACCTTTAACGGAGGCCCAAGGGCCCTATGTGGCAGCTGGGGGGAGGTTGGCAACATCTCGAAGGGGGCATAGCCTCTCTGTATCCTCCTCTCTCTCTCTTTAGGGAGGGGAGAAGCCTTCCCCTTATATAGAGGAGGGGAGGAGGTAGGTGGCATGGCCACCCCTCCACCTGGAGGTTGCATGCCTCCCCCCCATCATCAACCACTCCCACTCTCTCTCCCCCTCCCCCGACTACTGTCGGCGGGGGGAGTAAAAAAATTTGAACTAGTGATAAAATTTTTTCCCTTTTCCTTTAAAATTTTAGGGGAGGGTTCCTATGGCCCATTACATCCAAAGATATATATATATCAACTTGGCTAAATAAAAAATGCCCTCAACATACATAGAAAGGTTTTGAAACTGACTGTAATACTCCCTAAACCATAAAGCCTCGATGTCTAAGATCATACCACTTTCTTTCCAATCTTTCTTTTTCCATTGGAGATACAAAAACTTGTGTGTCATGGCTCACTTAATGTCCTCCCATGTATGAAAAACATACCCAATTTTTATCATGTATCTCCACCATGTATATGCATATCCCTCTAAATGTAAAGTTGCATAGCAAATCTTTACCTCATCATGTCATGGATAGAGGGCAAAATACATTTTCAATCTATTAATCCATTCTTCAAGCTCTATTAGTGAGGAATTGTCCCCTTTAAGTGGTGGTATGTTGATTTTCTTTGTGTACTCTCTATCATAGTGGTAATGATGATCATTTTTATTGGATGAACCACTTAATTGTTGCTTTGGAGAGAGATTATCCAATATTGATTGTCCATGCTTACTATTAAAAGATTGTTGACCATTCTTCCTGTTGTCAAAGGAGTAATGACTAAGTGAGTTAATTCCATGTGTAGCTAATGACTATGAGGAGGATGAGTAGGTAAATCATTTCCTCAAGATCATCATCATGCTAAACTCTATTCTCTCTTCTTGAATCTTCATGATGTGTTGAACTTGTCTATTTTTTGCATTAGGTATTTGTGAGTTTTGTGGATAAAACTACTTATAGAATGAGCCACACCCATGAATTTCTTCTTCTTTTTTAGCATGTTAAGGTTTTTCAGCTATCCACAATCCTTTGAAGATTCAAAGTTTGGCCTTTCCCTATTCCAAGAGTTAGAAGAAGGCTAAAATATCTTCTTAACTCTTGATGGACTACCTTGCTCATAGGTTGAGTATATAAATTGATGGGTTGGCCTTGACTTCACATAGTCATGTGGAATTGATGGCCCATTATCATTGAAAGGTGGAGTGTTTTGCCACTTATTACCCAAGTTGCTAAGAATAGAGATCATTTGATCAAACTTAGTGTCCAACAATTAATTATGTTGCCCAAACTTCCCAAAATGACTGATCATTTGTCCAAACTTATCATTGATTGTTTGGTTCAATTAAATTATACTCTCATTCATATATTCAATCCTATGAGAAAGTTGTTAGAATTCATTTGAATCGTGTGATCCATTCACTTTAGACATATGTACCTCATCAATAGGGTCTCTTGGCCATTGTGATTCTTTATGTATGTTGCCATCATTTCCATCCTTTTTTCCATGATTTGTGGCTCTATGGATGAGATTATCTTTGTTTGATACTCAACTAAGTCTTCATTTATTCTCTCCAGTATTTGATTTTTCCTCTTATTCCTGGCGGAATGGGTGCAATAGGAGAAGACCGTCTGTCAATAAAAATGCTATAACAAGAGTTGTACCCTTTCAATCCTTGTGTTTATGGACACAAAATGAAGCTTAGTATGTATAAGTAAGGTACATTTTCTAAATTTTCAAGTTGAAATTGGATAAGGAGTAGCCCTAGACCAAAACAATGTGCCTTGCCTAGATGTCTAGGAGTTGTTTTTGGTGACCACCTGTTAGGAAAATGGGCATAAATTTTTCTCAATAGCTCTGATTGCCAAACTTCTTGATTAGAATCAAAGCTTATTTCATCCTCTACATAGAGTGTAATCATTTTATGTTATAGTTAAAATATATAATTATAAATTTCACTTTTCTATGACTATCCAAATTGTGACAATAACATATTTAACCTTGTAATTGCCTTGTTTGTCACATTTGACCATTGATATTCATCATACACTTATGCCCATTGAATTATAACATGTGTACTCTTCAAATACCATATATTGACCTATAAAATATCAGTAAAACTATAATAGCCTACAATTGATTTTTGTTAATTGCCATGTGTCACCCTATTTTAGTGCCTTGTTTTCCCAATCATCTTCAATCTTCTTCTACTCTATCGTGAGTGGTCTTGCATAGTCTTCCATTGTGGTGAGGAATAAAAGGGTGGATATGGCACATAAATGGAATTTGAAACTTTAGAAGGTGTACAAAGTTTCTTCCGATCAAGGTTGTGCATCCCTATAGAGTCCTAAATAGCAAGGAAGGGTAATCTCTCTTTTGTCTTACTATCTTGTCTCTGGCTTCGACCTTTTTCCTAAGTCGGTATGTTTACATGGGAGAGCTAGTATTCTAGAAGACAAGGATGCTTTACATGACTAAAATAAAGCTTTGGGCATTTCAATGAGATATATGAATTGAAAGTTGAATGAATTGAAGAGGGTTGAGAAAGGTTTACCTTTAGTAATCAGTAACTTGCTTATCTATTAAACTCACTTTTTACCATTTTCTTGGGTATCTCAATATATAGGCTCACAAGAAATGAAAATTCAAAGATTAGACAATCACATGAGCAAGAATTCACCAAAATTTTTAGATTGAAATGTACCAACATGCATGTTTCAATCATGAAAGATATCAATGATGAAAATTAAGCTAACGACCTGAATTATCCATCATTTCATGATAGATATTCAATCAAAAATGAATATCCATTCCATTTTTAGCACAACTACATTGAATTTATCAATCAAGCAAAGAGGACATACCCAATTCAACTCATCCTTTAGGAAAATTGGCTAAGCCTCAACAATTGGAATTAGAGAGATTAAAAATGAGTAGATAATACCTTGTTTGATACTTGAGATTGATGTAGCTTGCTGAAATAGACTAGATGCCTTCAAGATATTTGATGGGATATATGTATAAGTCTTCCATTGATTAAGAGCCCACTTGAAGACTTCAAGAAGCTTCAAGAATGCTAATATTGAACTATGAGTGCTTACATTGACTAAAGAATGACCAAATATCCATAAATTTGAACCAATGCATTCAAATAAAGCTAAAGATCAACCAAAGCTTTAAGAGATACTTCAATTCCTAATGAAGATTAGTGCAAAGCTTCAAAAGTTGCCTCATTTCTTGATAAAAATAAGTATCCAAGTGATTTCAGTAATCACTTGTATTCTTGAGGGCTGAATTATCCATCATTTCATGAAAGAGATTCAATCAACAATGAATAGGCATTCAATTTTCAGCACAAGTGGACTGAATTTATCTATCAAGCAAAGAGAACATACCCAATTCAACCCCTCCTTAAGCAACTAACTAAGCCTTAACAATTGGAATTAGAGAGATTAAAAATGAGTAGATGATACCTTGTTTGGTACTTGAGGTTGTTGTAGCTTGCTAAAATAGATCAAATTCCTTCAAGATAGTTTATGGGAGTTCCATATAAGTCTTCCATTGATTAAGAGTCCACTTGAAGTCTTCAAGAAGCTTCAAGAATGCTAATCTTGAACCATGATTTTTTACATTGATTGAAGAATGACAAAATATCCATAAATCTAAATAATGCCTTCAAATAAAACTAAACATCAACCAAAGCTTCAAGAAATGCTTCAATTTTTTATGAAGATCAATCCAAAGCTTCAAAACTTGCCTCAATTCATAATAAGAACAAGAATCCAAGTGATTTCAATAATCCATAGTTGCCCAAGTATTTAAGAAGAAAGAAATACTATGAATCAATGTATATTACTTCAACGTTGGAAAAGACCTTGTACTTGATGCTTAGAAGTAAAACACATCATAATCCCCATGAATAAGCCACAAATTGATCAAAATTTTAAAGAATTTTGTGACAGTCTCATTTTTCCCAAATTAGAGAGCAAGAATCCACTAAATCTTGTCCAAATGCTTCAATCTTACTTCATCATTATTTGTTGAAGGTAAAGAATAGTATTCAATAAGTATTTGAGTAAAAGCCCCATGAAATTTACACGGATTAAGCAAGATTCAGCTTGTTGTCCATAAACTCCATGGCTAGGGTTTGAAAGAAGTTTGAAGAGGAGAAAATAGCTCGATCTTTAAATAATAAGGTAAGATAATCCTTCTAGGAGATTACAAAAGTGAAATCCCCATGAAATCTTTAAAAATTTTGTTGAATATTCATTGTTATTCTAAATGCTCAGTAAGGAGGAGAGGGAAAATCAACATAGCTAACTTTCAATTAAAGAAGAGTGTTGCTAGCTCGTTGGGAGTCTTCCTTTGATTGTACAAGCTTGATGCCCGAGAGAGGTGATAGGTGCTAGAGAAGAATGCTTACATTTTCTCATAAATTTTTATGTAATTTTCACTAATATAACTATGGACCCCACATGGCTACCTCTAAGCTCTCAACTGGTCATGACACTACTCAAAATGCTCCTCAAGAAGTGAAGAATGATGTGGTATACTCAAAGGAAGAAGATATTGGCATGGAAGAAATACCTTGAAAATATTTCAGCTATGGAAGCTTGGAATAGGTTGAGAGAGAAGAGAAAACTCCTTGATTAGCAAAAAGTAATCTATTTTAAGCTTTTTCTAAACTCTATTAACCTCGGTTAGTCCTGGAACCTTCAAAATAGGCATGTTCTTTCCACGAGTTGCCAAAATATCCAAGATCCCTCCATTTCTTCTTTATATATTCTCTAAGAGCTCCAAAAAATAATGAAGACTAAATACAAGAAACCCCGATTAGTTACAATTTAAACTGTACCAATTCCTATAACCAAATCTAGAATTCTAGTTACCCTAGATGGTGTTGGTAACCAGATCTAGGCTTGAAAATAACCTTGTCAAGAATCAAATTCAAAGCTATGATACCATTAAAATGAACTAGCCTATACTAAATTAAAATAAAAAGAAATTCAAGAAACAACATTTGAATTAAATGGCCATAGCCATACCATATATGAAAATGTATTAAATATACACCACAATAAAGCCGTAGCTAAATGATATCAAAGGTATAATGAGAACCATTGATGAGTGGTTGTTGTCAGAAATGCATCTCTTGGTAAGGTGGGCATTGAGTATTCACCCTCAATATTGGTGGGAAATGAAAAAACCCTCAAGCTTCAAGAAATGGAGAAGTTTACATATGTACTAAAAGATGAGTACAATGGCACACTCCTACCTTTTATACTCAAGTCCCAATTAAGCTATTTTTCTCTAAGCTAAAGGGTACGAAAATTGTTTTATTATGTTCAAATTCTTAAAGAACTACCTCCCGTTGATGAGAATGGGTTAATCATCTATGAACCCGAGAGGATTGTTGGTAAGTGTGTAATATTTCCATGCAATTAAAAGTTAGTTGGTTAGTTAAAAAGTTAGTTATTCAATTAATAAGTCAGTAAGGTTACTAACTAAAGACTAACTAAGGTAAAAACTAATTAACATTAATAACTCACAATATTTATTTAATTGAAAATATTTTATTAAAAAATTGGGAGTTGTAAATCTGATATTTTCCTCGGATCAATAAGGACCATAGCCACCCTTCAGAGAAGTCTAAAAATATTAGAATTTGGGAAAAACTAGCATATTCTAGATATTTTAGATATTGTCTTAAAAAGATATGGAGATTTCTAGAGGTAGATGTTATTTAAAAGAAAATACAAGTGATGTTTTAGTTAGTTTTGAAAATTGTATAAAAAGAAAAAAATAAAGAGAGAGATTAGCAAAATCACGCATGTCGTGATTGCAGTCTATAGCCAGTAGACAGCACTTTGAACAGTGAGAGAAAGAAGGAGTGATCTAAAAGCTTTTTAACCAAGTGTCTTGAGGTTTTACCCCCTTTTTGGAGCCAATGAAACCATCAGATTTATGAGTTAAGCATCAGATCACTTATTTTTCCAAGAGTCCCTCCACCAAGAACTCTTGTTCTCAGCCACATCCCTCTTCTCTAAAATATAAGACATGGGGAGGCACAAGCAAGCACAAGGAGACCCCGAGAGAGAGAGAGAGAGAGAGAGAGAGAGAGAGAGAGAGAGAGAGAGAGAGAGAGAGAGAGAGAGAGAGAGAGAGAGAGAGAGAGAGAGAAGGTTTTCCTCCCTTTCCCCCTCCTCAGAGGGTGGCCACAAGCATTCTCTCTTTTCCTTTTTCCCAAGCCGATTTTTTCCAATTTTCCTCCTCTCAAGCAAGTGGGTGCTGAAGTCTTGTGCGAGTCGTGTTTAAAAGCGAAGAAGATCATGGTCCCAAGCGGAAATGTTACGCATAGATGTGGTAATCCCTCAACAAGCAATGGAGTCTCGGGTGAGGGCATCACTACCAATCAAATCGTGGTTCCGGTTGTAAGTAATGAATTTTTAAATTGATAGATGTTTGTTTTGATTCTTGCATGAGATACAGTAGGCTCCATACTTTGATGTACAAGAATAGGTCATGGAAAGGGATATGCCTCTTCTCACATATTCGAAAGATGGAGTTGGCAAAGTGCATGTATCAAGGGAAGTTAATTGCACTTAGTTATGTATGGCCTATTCATTGTTGATAGAGCAATCAATTAGGGATTATGAATAGCATAATCGTAAAAAGAATAACATTAGGAGTTGTGCATACAAGTATGAAGTAAATTTGTTTGGGGTCAGTGGAGCTTTGAATACCCCTTGCTTAGACTGGAATAGAATTGTAGACTACCATGAGCCCAAAGTCTAGGGTGTTGGAAGATCTTATTCTAGATAAAGGATGGAAATTTTGGTGCCATGTGATTTGGATAGGGTACTTTTGTTGGACAGAAGGGATACATAATTCTCCTATATGTGTAGGAGACAAAGATTAACTGGAAAATAAGTTAAGAAACTTGTTTGTCAAAAGGACTGCTTGCACTGTTTTCGTGTCTGTGCTTCATAAGTTACGTGAATGAATCATGTTCCCTAAAAGGCTTAATTAATAAAGCTGATTTTAAATGTCACACATAATTGTGGTAGGACCTAATTAGAAAACTAAAGCTATCAAGGAAAGTGGGTGGGCGGAATCCCCAACAGATCCAATTGGGTGGTCCCAGAGATTGGGAGGCTTCTCCACAGTTTTATCATCGTTCGACATTAGATATTGTTAAGTTAGAACTTGATTCATGCCGTTTTAGGCGATCAGAATGGGAGAAAGCCCTACAGGTAGAGAGGTTGACCGGCACGTCCCTCTCGTTTCCCATTCTCTTTGAACCATGTGTAGTATGGATCTGTTTTGGATTGGGTATCTATGTGTAAAGTAGGATGTCCAAAACCTAATGCTAGAATGTTGTTAGGAGACCTTGGCCCCAGGAACCCAAATTTCAGGTCAATCCTAACGGGTTCTTGTACCCTTTAGCTTAAGGAATTACATTAATTGGGGATGGAGTGTAAAAGGCAAGAGTATGCCATTGAATAATCTTTCAATACATTTGTAAATTTCTCAATTTTCTTGGAGCTTGAGGGTTCTTGCCTTCCCCAAAAACATTGAGGGTAAATACTCAATGCCCACCATAGCAAGAGGTGGATTTCTTACAATAGCCTCTCATCCATGATTCTCATTGTACTTTGATTCAAACTAGCTATGGCTTCATCATACTATTATCATAATACATTTTCAGCTATGGCATAGCTATGGCTAGTTGTCTCAATTGTTATTTCTTGGTTTTCTTGTTATTTCAATTCAATTTAGGTTAAAGTCCTTTCTAATTGTCTAAATCGAAGGTGCATGTGATTACTCGGTCTGGCAAAACCTACAAGGATACCACGTTGCAACCCATAGGCACTTCAAGAACCCATCAAGAGAACTTCTACCACCAAGTGGTAGGATTGAACACAATCAAGCCAAAGGCCATGCAATATTCAGGCTCCTTGAGCTTTAATCCAAGAGTTAAACTTTGCAATTGGCCCAACTGCTCAAAGCAGTTGTAATCTACTTGGCATATCCCACCCACTAAGGGAATACAATAGTATGTGAAGACTCATCCCCACTCAACATGGAAAAACCCAACCCCCAACTTGATCATAAATCTAGAGTCTGTGAAGTTTTGGGCCCAAAGAACATCACACTTGACAAAGAAAAAAACAAACCAGTTATACGAGAAGATCCACAACTAAGTGGAGTAAAAAACCTAGGCAATTGCCTTGGAGTTCAAATAGAAAACACCCAACAACTCCTCCTAGCAAGCAAAAAAGTCAAATTCTAGGTGCCAACACTAAAAAAGCTCACAAGAAGGATTTGGATGATCATCTTGGACAAAGATAGATGAGTAAAACCTTGGATGCTACTCTCGAAGGTAGTAGCAGTTAGCGAAATGAAAGGAAACCCACAGCAATTGAAGGAAACATGCCAAGCACTTTGGCTATTCTAGACTCATTTAAAGCATGAGCTAGATCTAGACCCATCAATATTATCATTCCACTAGGTGATCTCCTAAATCTAGTCTCAGGTTTCAAAGGTCACCTCTTGAAAATGATTTAACCCAAGCCCTTGGTATTGCTTGAACCGGAAGTACCAACCATGATAACTCATGCTTTAAAGAAAATAAATCAAAATATCTAGCAATAACCCCATCCCAACAAGCCCCCACTTTGATTCAAACATCTCTAGAGCTTTGAGATAACATCAAGAAAATAGGGATCTTACTACAAGAAAATCTATCTTGTATTCATCCTTTACAACAAGAAAAAAAACACCAAGCACAACAAATCTTCACACAACATCATAGAAAAAATTTCACATGGCTTTATCTTTAACAAAATTGATCACATTCTTTATATTCTTTTTAAAATCCATCAAAGAACCACAAAAATACAAAAGAATTCTCCACTTTGAATGGAATTTTATCACATAGTACTCATCTTCAATGTCATTAAAGTCTTCTCTCAATCTCTCATATAGATACAATGTTTTCAGTATAAAAATGATTGTCGCTCCTTATACTTGATCTCTCACACACATATCCTCACTCAATAGTACATTGGAATTACAATCAATAATCCTTTAACTCTCTCTTGGTCATGGATATCCCTCCCAAGAGGTATGTCTAATATGAAGAGTCACCAGAGCCATTAAAGTGTCCCTTGAGAGCTCACTACTATCATTGTCATTGTAGTCTTCACTTTAAGTCTTCTTCAACTACTTCTTTTGCTTCTTGGAGATATTTTGAACTTTCATTCTTCCTCTTCCAAGATTACAAAACATGCCCAAGTTAAACATCCATTCCACAAAACATTCACAGAGCAAACAAAACTGAGACAAAAGCTCTACAGAAGCTCAATAGAAGGTCAACAAAAAGCATAAAAACCATACAATTTCAACCAAAACCATTTTAAATTATCCAAAACCATTCAACACATTTTCAATCATCACTCCTCAAAAGACTTATTCACGATCTTAACCCCACCAATAGAAAGAAAATAGATCAAAACAAAGACAGACCCTACTGGAACCAAACAAACTATCATGACTCTCCCAAACATACTCAAACTATCCCAAAACACTTCCAAAGTCATCAAAATTCAATTAACATAGCCTCATATCAACCAAAAACCATCTAAAAAGCAACAGAAAATAGCTAAAAATACAATCATTTCAACAATCAACATATCCCCACACTTAATCAAGAAGCATCCTCATGACCTTAGAAAAGGAGAATAGAAGCTCAAAATACTACCTCATCACTTTATCTTCATTAGAAAATCAATCAGTATTCATCCAATAGGTAGCAACCAATCACAACTCTATCCATTCTTTAAAAAAACTTGGATCTAACAAATAGATTGATGAAACGAAAACACCTTAAAGTATAAATCAATCCTTAGTATGCCAAACTAGAATCAAACAAATTAGTAAAGGATATCAAAGTTCTCTACATTGCAGCACATAATCATCTAAACAATATTTAACTTCAACCTCCTACGAGCTTTGATCATCTTTAGCTTCAATCTTCATCAATAGCAACTTCATCTTCTCCATGTGAAAAGGATAATATACACACCACACACATCATAGAATATAGATCATGACACCCACAAATACACAACAAAATGTACAGCTTGAATGGCACCAATCCCAAAATATGAAGAGTTAAAAAGAAGGAGAATTTTCATTGAAAGGATGATACATTCAATGACTACACCACTGCTATATAGGATGAAGATATTTATTCTTTAACTTCATACTAAGCTTGAGACATTTTAGGATTTTTCTTTCATCCAAAAATAGAGAGGTACATTTTGAAGAAATTGTAGACAACACATTCTTTCCAACAAGATAATGAATCTAGTAGAAAACACTTGTGCAAAGTAGTATAGCACATCCATCTGAGCAATAGTCACATCCTCATTAGGATTCATTATCAAATTTGAAATGGTATTTCGAGTGTTAAAATTGGATTGTTGATGCATGAAGGCAAGATACCAACAAAAATGTGTAGCAAGACGTACAAAAGTATCTTCATATTGAGCATGCACATGAGAAAATTGAAGACAGGAGTTTGAACATGCTAAAGAAGACTTCAGAACCCAAGAATGATAGGCCAATTAAATACAGGTCTTATCATCACAGAATAATGTAAAGTCCATTGCCATCAAAGGAGGATGTCATTATCAAATCCAAGAGTATCCAATACATACTGAGGTGGAAGATTGATATATTTCGTAAGAGATGGAATATGAATGAGGGTAGAACATTGAAGAGGTGGATATGATAGATCATAGAAAGATGAAAATTGTAAGGATAATGATGTTGGAAATTGAGAAAATAATACTAAAAAGGCTTTAAGTGATTTTGAACAAAAGATAGAAGAAATAGGAAGAATAACAAGAGAAGGATCTGTAAGGAGGGGAAGAGGTAGTAGGATCATCAATAAAAGGATAGGGAGTAAAAATTGGAATGTGAGGGGATAAAGCAGGGATAAAAGATAAAATAGGAATGGAATCAGAATTAGTAGTAAGAAGATGAATATAAGAAGGAAGATGAGTAGCAATTAGGAAATAGGAAATAAGATCATGAGAGTGAATAGAACAACGAAATTTAAAATTCTGGATAAACTCCCTAGTAAACAAGGGATTATTAACAATGTGTTGCAACACTTTAGCATGCAACTGCTGGATATTACACTTATAAAAAGTACTCTATCAATAGTGTGAATCCATGACAACATCATCCAAATGAGAATGCCAATCAACTCCTCTACACCATGATGTGTGCTGATGAAAATTTTGCCAACCATCCACAAGATTGAACTCCACAGAATGTACATACAATATAGCTTGCAAAAACACATCCCCCACCTAAAATATTTAAATATCCTTCTCATCTAAAATTTTCAAGTCTCCTTTAATATACATGAAAGAGAGCAATCTGACTTGATTTTCAAGCAAGTCATCTAAGGCTTTGTCAAACACTGATTTAAGAAAATCACTTTACCAAAGACCTTGCCAACCACCCTCTAAAGATTGTAAATCCACAATACTCAAATATATATATATATATAAGGCCAACCTCTGCTGATGATATTTAAGCCAAAAAGAGGGCAGAGGGAACACAAGTTCTTTGTAATGAGTAAAAGCTTCTTGTACACAATCCACGCGATGTTGTAACCTTTTCACTTTGATAGCAGAGACATCACACAATCTAGCTTGTTCCTAAAAATTTTCTAGCTTCTCCTTAGAAGCCACAATAGAAGGAATAATAGGAGAGCAGGAGGGGGTGTTGGGGGGTAAAGGTGCCTCTACCTAGCCGCCCATGTATTACTACACTGACAGTCACTACCACTGCACACTGCAAGTGGTGGGCGCCCATCACCGTCACTTTATTCTTTATTCTTTTAGTGATAGTTTGAATACAGCAAGGCCCCGGGGGTCACACATTGTGACTGTTGGAGTTCCCATTTCTTGTCTCTCTCTTTCTTGCTCTTGCTCTCCCGCCATACCTCTCGAGTGCAAACTTCGATCCTTCTCACCTTTCAACTAGTATCAGAGCTCGGCTTCCCGACTCTTGAGCTTGGCTCGTGGCATTCTCAGCTTCCCATAAACTCCCTACTCGCTTTGGTTCTTCTTCTTGGCAGCCATATCCGACTTCTTTGATCTTCCGTCAATCTTGGGCTTCCCAAGCTTCTTTCCGGCATTGTTGGACACGTTCAGGGCATTACATTAGAGGTATTTCTTCATTCTCCATAGGATTTTGTATTGTTTTCAAGTCACACAGGTTGTGAATAGTTTGGGGCAGCCACCATTGAAGCTTCCTTGCTTCATATCTACATTGCCCTTGATCAAGACCCCTTGAGGCTTGTTGTGTTCCCCCTTGGGCACCTACTTGAGCCCCCTCCTCCACCCCATTTGTGCCACGTGGGTTGCAAGTCACCTAGGACAGTAGCACCTTGTTTGTGCTTGATTCCAGGCTGATATCCATCTGCATCACACCATACCACTCAAGCTCCAGGCCATTGGATACTTAAACATGCTTCATTTGAGGCATTTGCACATACTTTGATGCTTGATATCGAAGGTTTGAGCATTGACATTGCTTCTGGTCTAATTTAGCACTGTTTTGGGACTGTCATAACAATCCACAAGCAGTTTATAATAGTGCTACAGTAACATTTGATGTTTATGCTTGTCCAACATTGTCATTTGATGCCCGGTTGGTCCCGTATGATGTCTACATGTTAGGGGAATGTATGCCTATTGTTTGGCAACCATTTGGAGCTGATTTTGGTGCTGAAATTTCTCAGTTTTGACAGTCATTCTTGGCTGTAATAAAATCGAGCTGAAGCTATTACACATACCTTGGGTTATGCCTATTGGTTCCGGCCTATGTCTTGGATATATGCCATGAAGTATTGATCTTCGAGGTACAACTTCGAGCTTGGATTTCATTTTGGATGCTTTTGGAAGAGCTTTGACATTACGCACTCATTGACATGGTTCATACTTGACAGTGGTATATGCTTTGACAGTGATGCTCCTTGGGTTTATGCATATCCGTTGCCTACGGCTTGATGCTCATGTCCCGATTGATTACCCTATGCATACATTGAGATTGGATTGGGATGTACTTGATGTCTTACATGCTTATGCATGCTACATACAGATGCTCTACCGCCTACATGTTCGGGATGTACTATTGATGTATTGTCTTGGACTTATGTCATTGGCAGTGTGCCTTGCCTTGGTTTGAGCACTTGAGCTCATACATACGGCTTTTGTGCCAATGGGAGAATTATTGAATGCTTATCAAGCATTGAGCAGGTAGTGCTTTTATGGATTGAGCAGTTGCATGCTATTGGGCAGTTACAGACACTTGGGATTTTTTACCCTTTGGGATGATGCATGGTTTATATGTCTTGGTTCACTGTATGTTTATGCATTGATCTCAGATTTGGATCCGTATCTTTGTGAGCTGACACCTACTTGTGTTAAGTTTTGGTAGTGGCACGAACACTTTGCCCTGTTGACTGGGGGGTGCATACTCACTGGCAGATATTGTATGACATGTTTGGGTGTTGGATTCATGCTTATCGACTGTCATATGCCTATGTTATGCCCGCATGATGCCGGCTTTGGTCTTGGCATTATCTGATTAACTTGGGATCCGATTTTGGCACTGTTAGCTCTCATTTACTGAAATCTGTAATTTATTATAGCAAGCATATATGTATGGACTAACATGGATTTTTCATGCTAAAATATTCTGAAATGATGTATTTTCACTAGTCCTTGGTGGGGAGCAGCTTTGGTTACAATTTTCTTGCCATTTTCTCTCAATTTTGGTGATTTTTTTATCATTTTCTGTAGTAAACAGCAAGCAATTTTGAAATGTCTATAGTCTTCCAGTCTGCATTATGGCGAGTTCGTCCACTGATCATGCTATTTTCAACATTACTAAGCTTAATGGTATGAATTACTCTTACTAGAAGAGCCAGATTTGGCAGGTGTTGGTGTAGAAATCACAAGTTAAACCTTTGAGGTTGAGCGGACATCTGCCTGCAACTATGCCAGATGAGGAATGGCTTGAGCTTGATGAGTTATGCAAGTCCACTATTGTATTATATCTCACAAAACAGGTTCATTACAATGTATTTGAGGAAGAACGGAGTGCATGGCAGTTGTGGGATAAAATAAAAAATCTTTATGATAAGAAAGTCCAGCGAGTCAGATGTATTGGCTGAAGTAGCTAATGGATCTACGCATCAAGGAGAATATGACCATGTTTGCTCACTTGAGCCAGTTCCAGGCTATACTCAAGAACTTGACTTCGCAAGACATCACTTTTGCAGAGGATGTCACTTCTCTTTTCTTGCTTGGCACTCTTAATGAGTCATGGGATGTATTCCGCACTGCATTATGTGCCTCTACTGATACCTTGAAATTATCTGATATTGAGAGTGCTCTTTCACAATAAGAGGTTAACCGTAAGAATTTGGATGCCTCTCGTGTGTTGCATACTATAACAGTTAGAGGCAGGAATGATGGGTATGGAAAGCATGGCAGTGGTAGTAGCCGTGGATGGAATTCTCAAAAATCTCGGTCCAAGTCTCATGGGAAGTCACGTAGCAAATCCCGTGGCAGGAATGCAGATGTTACTTGTCACCATTGTGGGAAAAAGGGCCATATTAGGCCACAATGCCATGAACTGCACAATGAAAGGCGCAAAGATAAGGAGAAAGATAAAGTGCAGGATAAGTCTTCTGATCGCGCACCATAGTGCCTGCAAAGTCCAGTGTTAAAATTGAAGAGATCAATGTTATGCAGTCTAAGGATGTTGATGATGATGATGATATCCTTGCAGCTCTTCTAGTGCTTCACAGATGATAGAGATACACTCTATGTATGCACAGTGTTGGCTCTTGGACTCAGGTGCATCCTTTCATGTGACACCTTACCGAGAGTAGTTTCATTCATACCATACTGTTTCTGGTTCTGTGCACTTGGGTGATCACAACTCTCTTGATATTATGGGCATTGGTGATGTTGGGCTATAGTTTCCTTCTAGCAGCAATTTTGTTATGTAGAATGTACGTCATGTACCTGGTTTGACATACAATCTCATGTCAGCTAGATAGCTTGATGATGCATGATATCATGTATGTTTTGGAGACTCTGCATGGAATATCACTCGTGGCAGACTTGTGATTGCGAGAGGCGTCAAGGCTGGCAGCCTCTATCCCTTGATTGCATCAACTTCTTCCCTTGATCATGTTTTGTTTGTGGGTTCTATCCCACATGTATCTCTTTGGCATGCCCATTTGGGCCATATATCTTTGAGGGGGATGAAAATGCTTTCTGGTTTGCAGTACTTATCGCCCCTTGATTATGCATGTTTTGATTCATGTGAGCATTGTCTTTATGGTAGGCAAACCAGGTCTATGCATAAGAAGTTTGGTAGGCCATGCATGAGTGAGCCCTTGGCATTGGTACATTCGGATATCTGTGGGCCCATGCATTGTCCTGCAAAGTATTTTGTTACGTTCATAGATGATTTTTCACGAAAAATTTGGGCTATCCCTGTTAGAATATCAAGCTCATAGTATGTGTGACCAACATTAGTCTTGTCTAGCTGTATCAGCAAGTGTAGGACATTAAATAAGTCGGTGATCTTAGACCTAGTGTGAATGGTCATATGGACCTTAGTACTATTGTATACACTTACTCTTTGTGTGTGGTCATCTATGAATGAATGAAGAAGATGATAGCATGCTTGCTCCTCACTCCGTCTCTGCCTCTCTCAATATCAACATGGTATTAGAGCACCCATGACTGGGCTCTGTGGAGTGAAGAATTTGGGAGTGAAGACACAAGTTCTTGAAGTGAAGAGGGCTGACTGTCACATTGACTGTTATTGTCTATGCAACAAGGTATGCATTTTTTATCAGATGGAGTCTATGCTTCATGTTAGTATTTAAGGTTTCTGTGGGAGCTTTGGGGAGCACCCTTGAGCATATTTGAGTGCTCATCATCACCATTACCATCAACAGTAGCTGCTGGTCCAGGATCATCAAACAACGTGATTGCACTTGTTTATATTGCTGCCCTCATGGTCTGCAAATCATCAACTCCATCATCCATGGACTGACACACAGCTTGTCTATGCTCTTTGGAAGGTCATTGAAGTCTTGGATATGTCAGTACTTGATCATAAGCTCATTTATGAGCTGTGACAGTTGACCACAGATCTGAAAACAGTGAAGACCTGTTGTAATCAGTGAGTATACAGCATACACTTGACTCTACTCAAGAGCCTTGAGCTTCTTGGCATACTTAGGAGAACTTGTTGAAGCATATACATGCTTTGGGAACCATATGCATTGTCTGACATGGTTGTGGATTGAAGTTATTGATTGAACTCAATTTTGGGAAGTCAATGACAGGCTAAAAACTATCATAAAACTGTCATCATCATATAGTCAGTGCCTTGAAGAAATACAGGTTTTTTGTTACCTACAGGGAGTTGTATGGTACGGGATATGAATGTTGAATGCTATAAGCATTGATATGAGCATTGGAAGCTCTTAAAAATTGAAGTCTGAATCTGGAAACAAATGTATTCACAGGGTATTAACTGGTCATAAATAGTGAATGCATTAAATGACATTGCCTTTTACAGATAGAGTGTCTGCGGATGCTTGTTTGGTCATGTATTGACCTGTACACATAGTGGCATATGTATGAAGTGGTTTGAGGTTCTCTTGGGCTGAAATACATATTGGTTTGACAGTCTATTGGCTGTATACAATCTGTGACTAGATTTATGTCACTTGTACTTTTGCTGGATATGGACTGGTTTGTGCCATATGGTTATGCTTGGACTGCTACATGTACTGGCAGCTGTCTATGAAGGTTTGAGACATGTATGACATGGATATGACTCAGTTTTGGCTTTGAATAAGCTGCTGGTCACTAACAGTTTATAGTTTTCAGATTGTATGTATTTATCTTGGCAGTGAGGTTGCAAGAGTTTAAGCTGAAGCAACTCCAAAGCATATGTCTTGACTGGTATACTTATGAGTTAGACCACTAATTTGTGGAATATTTTGAGCTGTCACTGGGCTGAAATACCCTTTTTTTTACTGCAATTAATTGCAAAAAATTATCATAAATAGTTGAGGATTGAACTTGGTCAATTATACTTGTTGGCTTGTAGGAAGTCAAGCAGTGACTAAATAGTGTCTGGTACAACATGGCAAATGCAGAAAGGACTGACAACATAACCCAGATAATGGGGGAAAAGCTTGAAAGTCATAATTATGCCATATGGAAGCTCCACATGAGAAACTTCTTAATAGGGAAAGGCTATTGGGAGTTGGTGACTGGAGTGGAAGCTGAACCTGAGCTCCCAGATCGACCTACGGTTGATTAGAGACAATTACACCGAGCTTGGACAGAAAGAGCTCGTAGAGTCTTGCACTGGCTCTCTTTATGTATCTCAGATGCCATGGTAATGCAAATAATGAACTGCAGCTCTCCTAAGGATGCATGGGACATTTTGGTCAAGTATTATGGCACAACCATGCCAGGAAAATACAGTTGAAGCAGAAGTTCAACAACATGGAGAGGAAGAGCAGATCTATACAGGATTATGTCACGGAGGTCAAGACCATTGCGGATCAGTTGGCATCTGTTGGTTCACAGGTTGAAGATGAAGACATGGTTGCTGTGACCTTGAATGGCTTGGGGCCTGAGTATAAGTCTTTTGACACTTCTGTGTCTGTGCGGACTGAAATGTTTGATTTCAATGAGCTGGTTGCATTGCTTATCCATGAAGAGGTTAAGCTTGGTTTGGCTGCAAGATCTAGCAGTTCTAAAAACAAGGATGCAGTTTTCTATTCCAATCAACGTGACCGTGGAAACCGTCGTAGAGGTTATGGATTTGGTAGAGGAGGCCAGCAAAATGCATCCTATGGCAATAACAACCAGCAAGTATCAAATGCAAGAAGTGGTGGAAACTTTAGAGGCAGGGGGAGATCTAGCCCTAGAGGTAGAGCCTGGCCACAACAACATCCATCTGACAATCCGAACAAGAATAAGGATTATCATTACTGCAGGAAGTATGGGGATATTGCCAAGGACTGCTGGAAGAAGCAAGGCAATCAGAAAGGCAAACAACATGGGCATTTTTCTACATTTAGTCAGGCAGATGATACTTCAAGAGATAGATTGTTTGCCATGCAGTATGTAAAAGACAGTGTTGCTGAAAAATGCACTGATGATGCAGTTTGGTACATTGATTTAGGGGCATCGAACCATATGACTCCTCATGGTGATTGGTTCACTGATATGGTGACTGAAAAAAATGGCTATGTCTGTACAGGTGATGACACACAGCATAGCATTGAGCATAAAGGCAAAGTGCCTCTTATGGTTCATGATGGAAAAAACAAAAATTTGCATGATGTATTGCATGTTCCTTCAATTACGAAGAACCTACTGTCTGTTGGTCAGATGACGGAGCAGAACTTGCAAGTTAGATTCAACAAGCATGGTTGCTTTATTGAAGAGTTTGGTAATGGATGCAAGTTGATAGCTCACGGCGGTCACAGGAATGGCAGAATGTTTACTCTTGATGCTACCTTGCCAGAGCTAAATTTAGCTATGTTTGCCCATGGTTCTGGTACTATCAGAGACTTGAAAATTTGGCATAAGAGAGTGGGGCATGTAAATTTGTAAAGACTGCAAATTATGTAGAAAAAACAGCTTGTTACAAGTTTACCCAAGTTCCAATATTCAGATATTGGTCATGTATGTGATGCTTGCCAGTTTGGTAAGCAGTCGAGATTGCCATTTGTCAGGCATGTAAGGCATAGTACATGTCTGCTACAGTTAGTGCACTATGATATTTGGGGGCCAACCCATAATGCATCCATGGGAGGCTTGAAGTATTACGTGACATTCATTGATGATTATAGTCACTATACTTGGGTTTACATTCTAAAGGCAAAGGATGAGGTGTTTGCTGTTTTTCAACAGTTTAAAAAGTAGGTTGAAAAGGAATTTGATTGTTATATCTCTTGCTTGAGATCAGATAGCGGTGAGGAGTATATATCAAATGAGTTTGATAAATTTTTGGCTCAAAATGACATACACAAGTAGCTTACCTGCAGCTACACTCCTCAACAGAATGGAGTAGCTAAAAGAAAGAACAAGGTCTTGATGGAAGTTGCTCATGCCATGATGAATGAGAAGAAGATGCCGCTCTATTATTGGGCTGAGGTGGTTATGACAACCATGTATATCTTGAATCGGACTCCCACTGCAAGTATTCATGAGATGACATCGTTTGAAAAGCTGTATGGCTACAAGCCGGATGTAAGTCACATGAAAGTCTTTGGCTGTCTTGCTTACGTGCATATTCTAGATGAAAAAAGGAAAAAGCTGGATCCAAAAGCGCATAAGTGTGTTTTCATTGGATATTCGTAGGAGAAGAAGGCATACAAATGCTATGATCCCTCTACCAGGGAGACCTTGGTGAGCAAGGATGTTATTTTTTATGAGATGGGTTCTTGGTATGTATCACCGGCAACAGTGCCATCGGATATGCCTTCCACTCATGTATCTATAGTTGATATGTAGTAGAGCACTGCTATGACAGGACCTAGTAGTCAGACAGTATCCCCATGGACATGGAGATTGAGAAACTCACCATCCACTAACACTAGTATGTCAGTAAGGGGGAGATATGATGTCGCGGATAAAGGAAAAGAGAAAGTTACTGAGGATGTATCTGGGATGATGACACCTAGTAGAATGACTTCTAGATATGAGTCTACTGACACTTTAGACAGTGAACTTGGTATTTTGACTATCTATACGCCTGGCCTGGCGCAAGGCAGAGCAGGTATATTCCACCTCATGAGAGAGGGGAATCGAGTAGTGCACCACAGCTTAGACGCTCATAGAGGGTCAGATACCCTGTTAACAAGTTGACATATAGTGGCTACATTGCAAAGCATTATGCTTACATGACAAAATTGATGGAGATCAAAGAACCAAGTACATATGTTAAAGCAGTGAAAAATGAGAACTGGTGTGCAGCCATGGATGAAGAAATGAATGCCTTGGCTGAAAATAAGACATGGAATCTTGTGCCACTACCTGAAGGAAAAAAGACCATTGGCTGCAAATGGGTTTACAAAATCAAATGTAAGTCGGATGGCAGTGTGGAAAGGAACAAAGCCAGGCTGGTTGCTAAGGGGTATGCCCAACAGTATGGACTTGATTAGAGTAAACATTCAGCCCTGTTCCCAAGATGGCAACCATATGCACAGTGATTGCCTTGGCTGCTGTTAGAGGGCAGAAATTACAACAGATGGAAGTTATGAATGCATTTCTTAATGGTGACTTAGTAAAGGATGTCTATATGGTTCAGCCAGAAGGATATATTCACCCTGATTTTTAGCATTATGTATGCAAGCTGAAAAAGGCACTGTATGGGCTGAAGCAGACTCTGAGAGCTTGGCATGCTAGGATTAGTAACTACTTGCAGAGGTTGGAATTTACTGTTGGTAGGGCTGATCACAGCCTATTTACAAAGAAGACCGATAGTGGCTTGGTAGTGCTGGTTATATATGTTGATGATTTGATAATCATTGGTGATAATGACTTGGGCATACAGTATGTAATGAAGATGCTGAAATCTGAATTTGACATGAAAGATCTAGGTGAATTGAAGTACTTTTTGGGTATTGAGGTAATCAAGGCTGAAAATGGTTTATGGTTGATGGAGAAACATTATGCCATGGAAATGCTGAAGAAGTATGGCATGGCTGAATGCAAACCTTGGATACACCTCTTGATCAGAATGTCAAGCTGGACATTAGCACTGGAGCTGAAATTGAGGATGTGATTATGTACAGGTAGATGGTTGTAAGTCTGATCTACTTGACCATCACTAGGCCGAATTTGAGTTATGCAGTTGGGCTCATAAGCCAGTTTATGCAGAAGCCCAAGAAGCCACATTTGGATGCTGTTAGGTGGATTATGAGATATGTTAAGTCCACTGTAGATTATGGGTTGTTCTATATGAGAGATAAGCCCTTGAAACTGGTTGGATACACAGATGTGGATTGGGTAGGATGCTCATATGATCGCAGATCTATGAGTGGTTATGTTTTTGGCTTTGGAAGTGGCATGATCAGCTGGAGCAGCAAGAATAGGTTGCAGATGTCTTTACCAAGTCTTTGGGTAAAGATAAGTTTAGTAGATTTAGACAGCTACTTGGAGTTCATCAAATGATTTGAGCTTGAGGGAGAGTGTTAGAATATCAAGCTCATAGTATGTGTGACTAGCATTAGTCTTGTCTAGCTGTATCAGCAAGTGTAGGACATTAAATAAGTCGGTGATCTTAGACCCAGTGTGAATAGTCCTACAGACCTTAGTACTATTGTATACACTTACTCTTTGTGTGTGGTCATGTATAAATGAATGAAGAAGATAATAGCATGATTGCTCCTTACTCCATCTCTGCCTCTCTCAATCTCAACATCCCATTAAGCTGAAATCTGATGTCTTGGCTGTGTTTCAGAGATGGCTTGCATTTATTGAGAACCAGTTTGGGTATAGGCTAAAATGCCTAAGGACAGATAATGGGGGTGAGTATGTCTCACGTTCTTTTAAGCAGTTACGTGATGAGAGGGGTATTAAGCGTCACTTGACTGCCCCCTACACCCCCCCAGAATGGTTTGGTTGAGCGGATGAATAGAACCATCCAGAAGCGTGTACGTAGTATGCTTAGCTACGCAGGCCTACCACAGAGCTTTTGGGTTGAGGCAGTTAGTACAACTGTGCATGTCATAAACAGATCACCTTCTAGTGGTTTGGATTTCTAGGTTGCAAAAGAGGTATGAACTGGAAAACCTCCCTCTTATGCGCATCTCTGTGTCTTTGGATGTGAGGCATTTTGCCATGTGCCCAGGGACAAGAGAAGTAAGCTGGATCCTAAGAGTGTCAAATGCATTTTCCTTGGTTATGGGGATGTAGGCGAGATGGGTTACCATCTCTGGGATCTGCAGGTGTGGAAAGTCATTCGCAATCATAGTGTAGTCTTCCATGAAGACAAGATGCATGAGCAGCCTGAGAGAGTTGTTGAGATCTGCAAGGTCAGGAGGAGCCGAGAGCTCCTGCACAGTCAGTTGGACAGCCTACAACTGTAGCAAATGCTCATGGTCAGGGTATTGGATAGGCAGTTGGGCATGCAACAAAGCCTACCATGAGATGGTGTACTAGAGACAGACGTCCACCTGATAGATTTCAGCCCTCGATGCATTATGTCTTGGTTACAGATGCAGGAGAGCCTTTCACTTATGATGAGACTATGTGCAGGGGTGACAGTCACTCCTGGGAGAGGGCTATGCAGTCTGAGATAGACTCCTTACATAAGAATGATACTTGGGATTCGGTTTCCTTGCCTATGGGCAAGAAGGCTTTGCCATGCAAGTGGGTGTACAAGCTGAAAAGTACCCTTGGACACCCAAGCCGGCATACAAGGCTAGATTGGTAGCAAAGGGTTTTAAGATGGAGCATGGTGTGGCTTAAGTAAGTCTTTGCTATACTTAAGTATTTTAAAGAAAAATTAAAAATATGGATCCATTGCTTAGAAATTTGAGAGAATATCAGACATTGAAGAACTTTGATGAGATCTTTTCTTATGTGGTTAAGATGACCACCCTACGCTTAGTCTTGGCTTTGATTGCTTAGCTTGACTTGGATTTATACCAGATGGATGTCAAGACGGCTTTCTTACATGGGGTCTTGCATGATGAGATCTATATGGAGCAGCTTAAGGGCTTTGCAGAACCTGGCAGGGAGCACCTACTGTGCAAATTGAAGAAAAGTATTTATGGCTTGAAATAGGCACCTAGGGAGTGGTATCATAAGTTTGATGCCTTTATGCAGTCATAGGGCTATAGCAAGAGTGGAATGGATCCATGTCTTTACACGAAGAAAGCCCGTGATGGTTCTTTATTAATTTTGGTCCTCTATATGGATGATATGCTGATAGCAGGGAAAGCTCATGATGAGCTAGATGCTCTTAAGGCTTAGCTTAAGAAGAGCTTTGAGATGAAAGATCTAGGATAGGTCGCTCACATACTTGGTATGTGCTTTAGACGCGACATGCATCAGGGACTCCTCTACTTGTCACAAAGGGAGTACATTCATAACGTCCTTGAGCACTTCTACATGCAGGACGTGAAGCCTATTGGCTATCCATTGCCTTTTTATGTGAAGGTATCATAGGCTGATTGTCTGCAGATAGATGAGCAGAGGGCCAAGATGGCCAAGATTCCCTATACATCTGCAGTGGGCAGTCTTATGTACGCCATGATAGCCACTCGTCCAGATATTGCCTTTGCAGTTGGTGTTGTGGCATGCTATATGGCTACACCTGGCAAGAAGCATTGGGATGTTGTGAAGGGTATCATGAGGTACCTGAAGGGCACTGCAGATCTGTGCATATGCTATGGCAGCCAGGATACAAGAATTGTGGGGTACACTGACTCTGATTATGCAGGACATGCAGATAGTAGAAGTCCACTTCAGGCTATGTATTCACATATGCTGGAGGTGTTGTTTGTTGAATGTCCAGGGTGCAGAAATGCACGGTCCTTTCTACTACAGAGGCCGAGTATGTTGCAGCCACTAAGGCTTGCAAGGAGTCCATTTGGTTGGGTCGTTTGGTTGCTCACCAAGGTATTGATGCTATCCCTACACTGCATTCGGATTCTATGAGTGCTATTCAGTTAGCCAAGAATCCATCATCTTCCATGCGAAGACGAAACACATTGAGGTGAGGTATCACTTCATATGTGGGGTCGTTGAGGACAAGTCTATTGATCTTGTCAAGATCTCGACTGACCAGAATCCTGCATTACTACACTTGGACGTTGTTGGGGGTAAAGGCGCCTCTGCCTTTAAGTGGGAGGTTGTTGGGGGTAGATTTTCCTAGCCGCCCGTGTATTACTACACTGACAGTCACCGCCACTGCATACTGTAGGTGGTGGGCGCCCATCATCGTCACTTTATTCTTTATTCTTTTAGTGATAGTTTGAATAAAGGAAGGCCCGGTCACACATTGTGATTGTTGGAGTTTCCATTTCTTGTCTCTCTATTTCTTGCTCTTGCTCTCCCGCCATAGCTCTCGAGTGCAAGCTTCGATCTTTCTCACCTTTCAGGGGGAACATAGAGGGTAGCTATTTTAGACTATAACTCATTAGTATGCTTCTGTTGAGATTCCATAGTCACTTGGACATGTCTTAATTTACCCTCACGAACACTAAGCTTTGTGGCCAAAGTAAGCATCTTTCCCAAAGCATTTAGCAATGGACACCTTATCTACCTCTAAGCTTGCAACTATAACTTCCAACTCTCTAATGGTAGTTTTCTAAGAATCCATTAAAATAGTAGCTCCTTGCATTTGCTTATAGACATCACTAAGGGCAAACATTTCTAAAGCCAAATCTTCTAGCGCCTTACTCATTTGACACAACAAGGAATCCACCTTATCCTAGAAAGAGGTAGAAACTCCTATGTAGGTAGACTGTAGACAAGAAGTCTAAGTTGTTTTCATTGTAGCTAGGACATTTGACATGAGATGGGAAAACAAGGTACCAGTAATCAATGTCTAAAGGGATGAAGGAAATTATGAATCCAGTGTACTTTCCCTTTGTATTGCAAAAAAATTAGGATATGCAAGGAGGAATGGGGAAAGGGAGCTACTGGACACCTTAGGTATCGGAATCTGTACCATATGGGATGGAATAAGGGTAGGATTAGAAGGACCTTGTGTGCGGTGCTTCTTATGAATGATCCTAACAAGGGGCACATCTGCTGAATCTAAGTTGGGTTGCATAGGAGGAGAAGGAATAGAAGAAGAAGATTATTGAGGAAGTTGAGCAAGATGAGGGACAAGAATGCCACCTAGGGGATGTGCCAGTTGAATGATTTAGTGTGGAAATTTCCCATAAGAAACTGTGAGGTGCCTCCTCTAAGAGACCCGGAGGAGTCCTCCTAGTAGTTGACCAAAATTCATATCCATGCACATCACCATCTAGTCTCCCCATGGGAAGCCTAGGACTTAGTTGAACATGGGAATCTTGGCTCTACTTAATAGGGGAAGAGTGGACAAGACACCCCTAATAGCAATCTAACGCCCACCTAAGAAAGACCACTTTGTAATCAATCAAAGGCAGGAGTGAGGTTAACACCACACTTGGTTCAAAGAGAGTAAGAGACGAGGGAGAGTGTAACTCAATCCCCCTACCCATAAGGTAAAATCTCAACTCTGGCCCCCTAAAATGGTGTTAAACCTAGTAACTAATCCTATCGATTATTGGAAGGGTCACGATTTAATCAACTCTATCTAGTGTTGGAAAGTTACTTAACTTATCCGGTCCACCCAGCCATAGGCGTTTGGTCATTAGGATAAAAAACTCCCACTTTTCTTGATGGGGTTTGCTTACTCTAATTAACAAAGAATACTACCAAATTTTTTGGACACATAAAATCCATTTCCTTTTATTACTCTGTTAAACTGGGTTTGTTAAACTCAATCTTTAGCACATTACAAAAAATTCAAAAATTAGATACTTTATTTCATAATAACAAGCAAAACCATCACTCTGCAGAGTGATACGAAACCATCTTTCTGTTAGGACTTTCAAATCCCTCGAGATTGGGTTGTATGTGATCGCACTCCCTTTGCAATCAATAGGGAATTTACTGGCTCAGAGCCCCTCTAAGCTTCCCTAAGCCTCAAGAGCTGTCCTACATAACAAGGGCACTTATCACTTGGCCCTTTTCCCTCTCAAGTGCTCAAGTGATCAAAAATCAAAAACACCTATCTCCCTCGGGAACATAGGACCCCCCCCACCCATAGGTGAGTTTGTCCACACAAAACACCTACCTCCCTCGGAAACATAGGACCCCCACCCACAAGTGAGTTTTTCCACACCCCACAAAGTGTTAGGGAGCAATGGATTGGGGACCCCAATGACTTGAACCACCACAATCCACAACTCACCCTGCTAATATAAGCCCAGAATCATAAGAGACATAATTCATCATTCACAAATCCAAAAGCAGTCATAACCATAAAACATTTTTAACACAATTGTCAATGTATGCGATGCATCAAATCTATCGCCTTCATCAATTTTCATGTTTCTTCCTAAAAGTAATTGATAATACTAGCATGCTTTTGCAAGTTTAAGTAAGTTCTAACTAGTTGTAGTCCTTTTCTTATGTACTAACCAGATTATCTCTGTTCGGTCATCCATCGTGATTACGAGGTATGGCCACAACATTGATTTGTTATGGAAAAATCGGTCCTTCGGGTCGAATGGATTCGGGGTTAACTTCTACTTGTGCTTCATCAACGACTACTTTCTCACATTGGGGAGCTCTTTGAGCATGACCTTGCTTAACATTTCAACATCTGTTGGGAGCCATGTAAGAAGCTTGATGGATTTGAGCAGTGCTTCTATGTAGGTGTGGAGAGAGAGAGAGAGCCTTGGTTGATTGTGGTAGAGCTTCACATCAATAACAGAGAAACTTTTGCTTGGGTTGCTATGTGCATGACGTGACACTCTACCTCTATTTATATAGTAATGGGGGAGGGGTAAAGAGAGAACGCTTGCTTTTTAGCATTTTTGACAACATCATCAATATGATAAAGAGAGAACGCTTAGTCTCTTGGCCTTAGCATACTTGGCAACAACGGGCTACAAAAGCTTCCACTAGCTTGTAGGAAAATCTTCCAGGGAGGTTACCCATCCCAGTAGTGTCATCATCCAAGTGCACTTAACTGCCATGTGACTATCCAGAAGACTAGTTCTTTTTGTTGTTCTATACTACAAACATAGTTTTAATAAGCTTGTCTTGGGAGGGTTCCCAAGTCTTTCTTCCATGAACTCGTATATAATACCTCATTAATAATAACAATTATCTTCATATTTAGAGCTAGTTTTAAACATGTTCAATTTTATTTTCAACATAAATCAATTTTTAGAATATATATGCATATTTTTTTATTAAAATTAACTATGTAATGGGAACATTACAGAAACAGTACTGAGTTGACCCTTCTTTACATGACGTTGAAAATGTTGATCCATTTTAGCCAATAGAAAGGTTGTCCAATTGAACTTAACAATCTCAAGGATTTTGACAGACGCAGTGAATAGTTTCCTAGACAAGCACTTGGATGCAAGCTTGTCCAACATAAATCGGTCTTGGAGGAATTGACATAATTGCTTCCACAAAGGGGAGAAAATATGTGCCACTGATACTCCTGAACTGGTGATAAGCTTATTTACTACCAAAGGAGTAGAAGCCTCTTGCAACAAGGCAAGGATCTTTGCAGTAGATAATAAATGGTTACTACTAGGCACAAGGGAAGCTAAAAAGGGCAAGAACATGGCCTCATTGACAATAGCAGGGGATAAACAAAATCGATCGCCATAAACAAAACTTGAAAGCTTCTTGTAAGTCTCCAAAAAAAAGTAACAAAGCCTCGCATCCATTGGAGGGAATTTCAAGGCCACAAAAAGATGAAAGCTAGCCTTATGAATGCAATGAGCATCCAACTAGAGAGAATGATCATGGATCGAAAGAAGAAGATCCTAAATCACAAGCGTAGGAGGTCCAGAAGGTGCCATTTAGACTATTAAAGTAAAAAGACATCAAATTGAGAAAACGAAGGAGAGAATTTTTGCAAAAAACCAATACATAGACCACAACAAAGATTAAAAAAACTTAAGGGAAAGAACAAGACTAACAAGACTAAACCAAATAACTGTAGGCAAACCATAGCCTATGAAAAAATTTTGACATGATCTTCGCACATGTGCAATTGAAAGCTTCATGCTATGTAGACAAATAGGCATTTGCAAAGCAATCAAAATAAAATAAAATCAAGTCACATCCTATCCCTAACTTAAACTTAAGCAAAGAAACTATAATAAACTCAAGGCAGAACCACTTACAATAGATAGGACTAACAAGACTACCATTTGACTGATAAACCCCAACCCCATAGGCTTATGTTCTCAACCTAAGGTGTGCGGTGATGTAGATGAGTGAGAATTACAAGGATTCCTTTTATAGGTGAAAATTTATTTTGTATTTTATTATTAAATCACCCATTAATGCATGATGAATCAAATTACATAACCTAATCCCACTCGAACTTAGATTGAACTTTGGTCTCTATTAATGCACTTTCTTGTTACAAATTAGAATATGTTTGGCACAAAGCGCATGCATGCATGATGGCGGGGGGTTCATTTTATTTATAATTTAAATATGTATATAGCATGTGTATGTGTGCACTATCAACATCATGGATTGATTTTAATTTAAAAATTTATGTAGATTATTGTGCCATGTGCTCGTGCAATGGTAGGGATTCCTTTTACAAATTAACGGTTGGTTAATTTTGATTTAAAAATTTATGGGATGTATTTTGTTAGTTTTGTGGGTGTAACGGTCGCATGAAATTTATTTACAAATTACATATGTGTTATGGTGCATGTGAAGAAGGAAAAAAATAAATGGAATCTAGTAGTGTGTATGGGACACTTGAAAGTTTGATGGCATGGTGGAAAAGAACCAACACAACTCCCATGTCTAGAAAAAATCCATAAACATGTGTGTAGCAGGTCAACCACAACCTCCTAGGTGGACAATGATAAAATAGACAAAACTTGATTCCTAATATCCATCATACAAAACAAAACAATAAGAGGGTTTGGTTTTTATGAATGTTTCATGATTTTACTAATTTTAATTAAAATTCTCCATTTTTTAAATTTTATTTATGTAAATTTATAATTTAAAATGAGTTGTTCCAATTTCTTTTTGTTTTTGATTTGTTGTGTAAAATTTTAATATTTTTTCTTTTAATTTAAATTTTATATAAATATTTATGTATTTTTATTATTTTGTAGTTGTTTTTTAAATAATAAAAAATGATGCAGGTAAAAGACACGTATTAATGACACGGTATGTGAAAAACATGCTGTGTGTGAATAATGCAAGACCACACGCACGTCCTCGCACTATTGCATGGCTAAAATGATTGTATTTTTTGTTGTTTTTTGTTTTTTTTAATGATTTTTGGTTGATTTGAGGGTATGTTGATTGAATTAAAATTACTTTAAAAGTGTTTTTGGATAGTTTGAGTATGTTTGGAGAGTCATACTGGTTTTTGGTTGAGATTTGTTGTTTTGATAGGTTCTGTGTGATGAGTTTGTTTGATTTTGTTAGGTTTGTTTTGCCTCTATTTTAATTTGTTTTCTTTTTGTTTGTGAGGTTGAGATTGTAAATAAGTCTTTTGAGGAGTAATTGAGAGTGTGCTAAATGGTTTTGCATGGTTTTGGTTGAAGCTTTATGGTTTTTATGCTTTCTGTTAACCCTCTGTTGAGCTTCTATAGAGCCTTTGTCTCTGTTCTATTTGCTTTGTGTGAATATTCTATGGGATAAATGTTTAGCTTGGGAATGTTTTGTAACTTGACAGAGGAGGAATGCGAGCTCAAAGTAGCTCAAGAAAGTGGAAGAAGTAGCTGAAGAAGAGCTAAAGTGAAGATTGCAATGATAGTGGCAGTAGTGAGCTCTCAAGGAGTGGCTCTGGTGACTCTTCATATTAGACATATCTCTTGAGAGGGTTATCCACAACCAAGAGAGGGTTATTGAGGATTATTGATTGAGGAGACAAGAGCTGGCAGAGGATGCACAACGCAGAGCCCAGTCACTGCCAAGACAATTCTCTAACGAGCCAGTACCACTACGAAGGGACCCCAACCCCATTGATTGGCCGCAGAAATTGGTCATTTGGCGTGACCCGGAGTTTCAGATGAGGCCTTTTGAGATGTCCTTCTCCTACCCACGCTCGCTGGACAAGGTGCTACCTCTTAGTGTCCTATCCAAAATCAAGGAGCTAGCCAATGACCTAGCAAACCGTTGGGTGGAAGAAAGGAGCCTAATTATGACCCGGTGGAGGCAAGAGCCTGTAGACTACTGGCAGGACAAGGTGAACCAGATTCCCAAATCCGTCCAAGGCTACGAGGCGCAACCAAAGTGGCGGTGAAGGATTCTTCAACCAAGAAGGCACATGACAAAGAAAGGAAAAGGCATCCTTGAGGGAGGTTAGACTCTGAAAATCTGAACGACGGTGTCGCCTCGAGAAAAGAAAAGAGTAAAGGCGCGCCATTAAATATGAAGGCACTCCCAAATCCTTGTAAAAAGAGCGTCGAGCTCACTCCGATGCCAATTGTATGCACTAGTGGGAATGGGATAAGTTAGAATGGTGGGAAATAGGAAAAGAGGGCCTAGGCTAATGGCCAGCCATGTAAAAAGTGGGGATGACCGCCCAAAAAGTAGGGCATGTATATAAAGTTCAAAAGTGAATGGGAAGTTCATTCTTGGGTGTGGCTAAAGCTTCTTCTTCTTCTTCTCTTGCGTCTTACCTTCTTTCTTGTACTTGAGTGAGGGAACGAGGGAGTGTGAAGGAGTGAGAGAGTGAGTGTGTGTGAGTGAGGGATCGTGGAGAAGAATCTCCCCATCTTTTCTATTTATCTTCCCTTCTCTTCTTCTCTCCTCTTGTCTCGCGCATGGCTATGGAGGATGGAGCTTGATGGAGAGAGATTGAGGTTGCTTGAGCTTGCCACAAGGATCGTAGAGCTATTGGAGTGAGAGAGAGAGGAGGGAACTCGATTGAGCATCAAGGTAAGCTCACTACACCCACAAGGTAGGCATTGCGCGTCGACTATGTGAGAGGTAGCCATGGCCGCTCGGCTTGAAACGCTTGATCAATAGGCGGTCCATAGGTCTCGGGGTAGAGCTCTGTAGCTCCCCTACACCTTAGACAATGTTGGCTAGGAACCCAGTCGATCCTAATGGGAACAGTCGGATTAGTTTTGTTGTGGGGTAGACTTGAGAGACCCTGGTTGGCAAACCCTGTGTCATTCCTTGGGAGTGTTGGGCAACATCTTCTAGATATATCTCTCAATGGACTGCTAAGACATGTCCCGCGATTTGAGGAGTGGGCACGTTACACGCAATCTCTTGGAGGGGTATCCTTCTACTCTCTCTCGCAGCCTCTTGGAGTCTCCTTGTGCTCTTGTGTGCCTCACGATGCCTCAAATTTATAGTGAATTAGAGAAGAGGGCTTGTGGTTGAGAAAAAGAGCTCTTTGTGGAGGGGATCTTAGAAAAATCAGTGATCTAATACTCAGATCATAAATCTGATGCTTCCATTGGCTCCAAAAGGAGGGTAAAACTCCAAGACACTTGATTAGAAATCTTTTTGATCACTCATTCTTTCTCTCCCTATTTGAAGTGATGTTTACTGCCTACAAACTGAGATTGCGTGCGCGCGATTTCACAAATCCCTCTTTTTTTGTATTAAATCTCCAAAACTAACTAAAATATCACTTGCCCCTTTTTTTAAAATGACATCTAGTTCTAGAAATCTCCATATCTTTTTAGGATAATATCTAAAATGTGCTAGTTTTTGTCCAAAAATCTAATATTTTTGGACCATCCATACTATACACATTAATCCTAGTGATTAATATGGCTCATAACTCTCGTTCACGTTGTAAGTTTCGTGAAGGGTGGCTACAGTCCTTGTCAATCCGAGAAAAATGTCAAATTACGACTCTTGATTTTTAAATAAAATATTTTTAATTAAATAGAAATTATTAGTTATTAATGTTAGTTAGTTTTTACTTTAGTTAGTAATCTTACTAACTTATTAATTGACTAACTAACTTTCAAATTAAATAACTAACTTTTAATTGTGTGAAAATATTACACTAAAAAACTTGATGAAGCTTTTTGCAAACTTGATAAGGATGGTGGTCAGTTGAACCCTAATAAATGTAAAATAGCAAGAACTAGAGTGATATTCTTGGGTCATGAAGTGTCTGCTAATGACATTTCACTTGAGCCTAGTAAAGTTGAGGCTTTACTTCTTATGGATTCTCCAAAAATTGTAAAAGAACTAATGAGATTTGTTCAACAATTGAGGTATCTATCAAGGTCATTCCATATGTTGGCTGAATATGTATATCCTTTATAAAAAGCAACTCAAAGGGATCCTTTAGTTTGGACGCAAGTTAAAGAGGATGCATTCTTGTAGATTAAAGAAAAGTTAAGCACTTTGCCAGTTCTTATGTCTCCAAATGAGGATGAACCTTTCTTCATTAGTATTAGTGTTGGGAAAAATGCAATGGGAGCCATTTTAATGCAGAAGGGAAAGCAGATGTCTTATACAAGGCCAGCATTTTATATAAGTAGATCCATTGGAGCGATTGTAAAAGCTTGAATGGAAGAAGAATTGTTGATATGGGGGCTGGTATATGTAGTTAAAAGATGGAAATCATACTTGATTCAAAACCCATTTGTAGTACTTACTAGTTCCCAGTTGCTTCCATAGGTTCTGCGATCTATTGAAAATGCTCCAAGGGTTACTAAGTGGTTGCTAGCTTTGCAAGAGTTTGAATGTACATGTTTGAAGGAGGATACTGTAAGAGCTAGCTTAGCTGATATCTTGACTTACAAAGAACTTGTTGAAAGTGCAGCCGTTATAAGACAGAAACTGATTCTGCATCCACAAATTCATGAGGAGATGAAGGATAAAGATACTACCTTGTTTTTTTAATGGCAATTACAGAAGAGTGCTGAAAAAGGGAGGATTGGGTTTTGTCATTATGGATGCTGAAAATCGAGAAGTCTTTTTTGGAAGTCAAGAAAGTAAAGAGATACAAAGTAACAATAAAGATGAATATGCGAGTTTACATGCTAGCCTAAAACAGTGTATTCAGCTAGGATACAAGAAGATAGTTGCAAAAGGAGATGCTATGTTAGTGGTTAGATAGGTTCAAAATGTTTGGAAAGCCAATAAATATATTTTGAAGGACTGGCTGCTTAAGATAAAAGGCCTCATGAGGCAGCTGTAAAATTTTGAAATTTGGCATGTTGGTAGGGAGAACAACTGTAGAGCTCATGAATTGTCTAAAAATGCTCTTTCCTAGTATGTTGCAGCAATGAGGGTGGATAATCCTAGATATGAGGGCAGGGAGAGCCTTCACCTGATTGAAGAGTTTCTAAAATTGGGGAGTTAAGATCATTGGCTGATAAATACAAAAGGTATGTCATTATAAAAAAGGCCAGGGCATATGTGCTCATAAATGATCAATTGTACATGAAGGGGATTAATAATGTACTAAGAAGGGTGTTGGATAGTTCTGAGATTCATGCTTATTTTGTTGAGATTCAGCAATCACACTCATTAACAGCCTCTTTGTATGGAGCTTCAGAGCCAAGGACATGCATGCAGGCTTGCCTATCCCATATGCACAGTGGTGCCTACTGTAGTTTCCTACTTTCCTATAAAGCATTGTACTTGCTTCCTTTTCTTAATGCAATGATAGTACTCTTTTCTTTTCAGTAAAGTGTCAGTGTCATTGTCCACATACACAAGATTGTGTTTATGAGTCCAAGTCTCAATCTTGGAACCTAATTCACTTGTGTAACAAACAGTGTCTTTGTCTTCTCCATCATGAGTCCACTCTTCTCCTTCCATCCACCATAACTCACTGCCATGTCCTAGATCCCGCATCTTTCATATGGTATCAGAGCCCAGACGGACATGGCACTACTCCTTCAGCTCCATTTCACTTTCATCTAGCTCTCAGCTTGAGCTCAGTCCAGCTCAAGTCTTCATCTTCTACTCTTTTTTCCTCATTGCCCTGTGTCTGCCATAGCCAGACAGAACCTACCTCACTTGGAGCTTCCATAACTCCTCAACCAGGCCACTTCAGCTCCTGATTCCTTCTAAGGGATTGTTCTCGTACCCCTTGCGCTCCTTCTTGGCACATCAGAGAGGCACATTGGCAACTGACAGCCCTGGCATTGCAAAAATTCGTCGTCGTTGTCCAGAACTGCGCCATTGTTGATCGTACTGTCTGCGCCGCCAATACGCGACGAATTCTAGGCTGCAACCATGGGGCTTTGAAAGGCCATGACATAAGCTTCCTATACATGTAAAAAGTTTGGGAAATGATCAATTACAACTCCTGCAATCTGCAAAAAACCAGGCCCCTGTCTCAAAAACCCTAATTCCACCATAGCCAAAATTTCCCAAGCTCATTTTTTTTCTTCTCATTTTCTCACTCCTGCCACTAAACCAAGCTAAAGCCCACTCTGATCTAATGTCGCAGCACCAAATCAAGGAGGGGAAGGACTTGAGAAGTCTAAAGAAGGATCAACGACCCCGAGCAAGGAAGATTCAAGCTCAAAATCGAGTCTCTACATAGTGTGTTTTTACACTGTCATTACTTGTGTCTCTTGACACATTGTAATCTGCTCTTCCACTGATAAAATCTCAGAATCTTGGTACTGATTTGCTGCTGCTTCAACTATCCAACATGGGAAAAGACTCTCCAAATGCTCGATTCAAGGGAGTCGGGTTTCACACCTGGCAAACCCGCATCAAGCTCATTCTGATGAAGAAGGGTCTTTGGGCCATCACAAATGGCAAAGAGAAGAAACCTTGGGATGCGGACCTTGCAGTTACTTGGCAGAAGAATGATGATAAGGCACAAGCCATCATTAAACTGGAATTGGACGACAGCTACATCCATCATGTGGATGCCTGTGATACGTCCCATGACACTTGGGATAAATTGGATACCTTATTTGGTGCACAGTCAAAGTCGTCTAAGTATGGTCTATTAATTGAATTTTTCTGACTTGATATGAAGCCTCATACATTCCTGGCATCCCATCTGAACTACATGGAAAGCCTGCTTACTCAACTTGCAGGGATAAAGCTAAAAATGGATGAAGATATTTGTATTGGTGTCTTATTAAAAAGTTTGCCTCCTGCCTATGATAATGTATCAACCACTCTAACCAATATGCCTGATCCTCAACTTGTTAATATTAAAGCCTCTCTGCTAGAGGAAGGAAATAAACTTAAAAGCAAAGAAGAGCCTAGCACTTCAAAGGACGAACAAATGTTATATGTAAAAAACAGATACAAAGGTAAAAAGGAACCGCTGTTCTGTGACTTCTACAAAAGGACTGGACACATTGAGAAGTTCTGTCATGCTAGAAAGAGGTCCCAAAAGGCCTATCTTGCAGCTATGAAAGAAAAAGAAGACCATGGACCAAAAGATGAAGATGAAGATGAAGATGACGATCCCCAGGATTGGAAGGACAAGACTCATCAGTCCTTCTACTCTCATTACTCTGATAGACTGTTTTAAAAGCCTTGTATTTCCTTGCCCTAATGCTTCTTGCCATAAGCTTTGTAAACTCCTCATGTAACTTGGCATTACAGTCCTTGTACACTTTGTGAGGCCCATGTTACAGCCTCTGGATGTCCATCATGTTTTGGTGCCCACACTTAGCCTTTTCTGTGAGACAGCCTCTGGTGTCTACCATGTTTGTGGTGTGCCCACACTTTGCAGGTGGTTCTCATTATAGCCTCTACACACTTTGTGCCTTTCTAGTTGTGATTGAGGAGGGGTGTTGAGATTCAGCAATCACACTCACTAACAGCCTCTTTGTATGGAGCTTCAGGGCCAAGGACATGGAGGCTTACCTATCCCATATGCACAGTGGTGCCTACTGCAGTTTTCTACTTTCTTATAAAGCATTGTACTTGCTTCCTTTTCTTAATGCAATGATAGTACTCTTTTCTTTTCAGTAAAGTGTCAGTGTCATTGTCCACATACACAAGTTTGTGTTTAGGAGTCCAAGTCTCAATCTTGGAACCTAATTCACTTGTGTAACAAACAGTGTCTTTGTCTTCTCCATCATGAGTCCACTCTTCTTCTTCCATCCACCATAACTCATTGCCATGTCCTAGATCCCGCATCTTTCACATATTTATCTTCCTATCATGAGGAAGCATGTGGTGGTCATTTTGGCTTTGAGCTTACCAAAATGAAAATTCTGTTAGCACGACTTACTTGGCCTAGTCTAAGTGCTGATGTTGTTCACTGGAGTAAAAGTTGTCATGCTTGCCAGTCATATGCAAAAAGGATACTAATTCTAGAACCTACTGAAGCCATTTTTGCCTATGGGGACTGTTTGAGAAGTAGGGTTTAGATTTTATTGGACCTTTGCTTGGTACAAAAAAATGAAAGTCTTACATCATTACTGCAATTGATTATATGGCCAAATGGCCTGAAGCTAAGGCTACAAGGAATTGCAAGAGGAGGATGTAATTCAATTCCTCGTGGATGATATATCCTGCAGATTTAGAATACCACTAGAAATAGTGACAGATCAAGGTCATGGCTTTAGAAATAAGCTATTGAGAGAATTAATAGGGAAAATAGACTTGAAACAAAAATTTTCTACTCCTTATTACCCTTAGTGTAATGGACTAGTGGAAGCATTCAATGGAATGTTACAAAAGATTACCTTTAAGCTGGTAGAAGATTGTCCTAAAGATTGGGACAATTATCTACATCAAGCTTTGTGGGCTTGTAGAACAATGTAGAAAGCAAGTATAGGATTCACCCCTTTTCAGTTAAGATGCTTTATTACCTATGAATGTCATGTTCCCTATGATGGAGTTTGTAATAAAGCATCAGTTAGATCAAACAAAATTGGGAATTGACAGAGGACTAAACTTGCATACCCTATAATTGGATAGGCAAAAAGCAATGAATTGTTATGGAAAACAGATTGTGAAGAAAAAAAGAATGGTTTAATGCACAACTGAGGAAGAAGAATCTTGTAGAGGGAATGTCGGTTATGAGATATGACAGTAGATTGGACTCTACTTTTCAAACCAAGTTTCGAGTTAGATGGGAAGGACCTTTCCTCATCAAGCAAAAGTTAATATTTAGATGGGACTATTCACGACAGTAGAATCAATGGGTTCCGTCTAAAGAAATATATTTGCAAAATCCTGTAAATAAAGAGGATGTAGGTAATGTACATACTAAACATAAAGTAGGTTGCTTCCAGTTTACTATTTGGGGCAAGATTCAGTTTTCTAAAATCTGGTGTTAATTTGACACCTACTAAAGGTCTCTGTCAAGTTTGGTGTTGATTGGAGTAAGAATGTGAGAGTTATGGTCTCTGGAAGGTCAATGTCGGAAGTGGACTACGTGTACAAATTTAGGACTGCAAACTGTGCAGAGCTGTTTTAGGGCAGTAGATCAAGGAATTTGACTCTAACTTGTTTGAAGAATTATAGATTGGAAAGAGAGCTACAACTTTTCATTTTAAAGCTTGACAATCCAAGGTCTGGTTAGAAAGTTATGAATTGTTCTGTGTAATGCTCTATGAGGCAATTTCTATGCTCTATGAGGAAACATGTGAATTTAGTAGCATCTACATCACCAACTCGGTTTCCCATGAAAGTCATCATGATTTTTCATTGCTATATCAGTCCAAGCTCTGTTTTGATGCAGTAATGGAATCTCTACAACAGTGAAATGCTTGTAGCCATTGAATTGGCATGAAAATTTGCCGTATAAAGCTTTGGTTACCTATGTATTTGGATTATATTTATGTGTGATCTGAGAAAAGAAGAATAGAAAGGATCTACAACTGGTTTTACACTGATTAATGCAACCATGCTTTGTGGGGCACTTTTCTGCTTGGGGTTGCCATCCCTAAAAAATGGGAGTTGTGTGAATATGAAAGGTCGCATTGTCAGAGTCTATGCCATGGTTGTTTCAACATTAGATCTTCTCTAAAAGTGGTAAAATTTGAGCTTGAAGGTTTGAACTGTTTAAGTGTTGAGTTGAAATCTCAGTGAGGAGTAAGTGATCAAGAATTTTGGATCATGTGTTCAGTAGTGTTGTTTCGTGGGTTTTGTTGAGGGAAGATCTTCGATCTTTATCCTGTGGTGTTGTCTTGGGGGTTGTTAGAGGTTGACTACCCAATTCACCTACCAATGTGACATGTGGTATCAAAGCATAATTTAAATTAAAAATATCTATGGTTTTTAAGACCAAGTGTCCTAAGTAATAATCAACATGCTAATTGTTAAGGGATAAACTTTGGTAGAATAATGAAGCCTGGAACCAATTCCTTGTTTTTTGAGCAATATACACATCTACGCTAAACTCCATGGATGATGAGTGGAGAATAGAAATGATGAGGATACTCAATTGCCTATACAATCCATCCCCTGTGAATTTTGAGAAAGAAGATGGTTATGGGATGAGCATTACTGTTACATCATCGAGGCTGATCGATTCTTCAACATGTAGACTAATCTGAAACGCCTTGAATGGATGGAAAATTTAAAAGTAGTTGAGGCCTCTATCTTTTGTCCATCCAGAAGGAATCCACTTATGATTACTAGTGGTCGATAGATACTTCTAAACTGTTATATCTATGACAAGGTACTGAATGTAATCCCAGCCGAAAGGATTATAATCCAAGGATGTTGCAAGTATCGAGATGAATGTATCCATGGTTTTCCAGATCTGTCATTTCTGTAATATAGGTTTCTGGACATAGACAGCAATTGTCCTACTTTCTTCTATATGAATGTAACTGATATCCATCCCTAAAAAAGAAAGATATAATGATATTCTATTTTGGAAATTGTACATAGCATCCAGCCTATCCTATCGGGTGAAATTTAGGAGAAGAAGTATATCCTTAAGACTATTAAGCCATTGGAATTTGATGGCAAGGGCAAAGACATTGAAGCTGAGGCAGAGATTTGGATTGAGACCATTGAGGACTACTTTACTGCCGCAGGAACTATCCCTACTAACCAGGCTATGATCGCCAAGTTGAAATTGACCCGTGAGGCATGAATGTGGTGGAAACAGTGGTGTAAAGACTAGGGACTTTCTGAGATAGCTATTACCTAGGAAAAGTTGAAAGAAGCTGTGCATGGTCAATATTTGCCACCAACTTATCACACACTAAAAATAAATGAGTTCTTTAACTTAAGACAGATGGGAATGAGCCTAAAGGCATATTACTCAAAGTTTATCTCACTACTTAAATATGCACCTTCCATGACTATTGCTCAGCAGGTGTCTAAGTTTTGTCATGGATTGAATGCTCCTTTGAACACACACCTTGAATCTATATGCCCAACTCATCTACAAGATGCTTTGATTCACGTAGAACCTCTTATTTAGGAGATTCATTCAAGGCCAAGGGAATAATAGGCTCTAGAATCAAAACAAAAGGACTTCACGGGGATGGGCTATGTTAAGTGAGCCCAAGGTTAGCGTCCACTTGGTCAAGGAAAGAGGGCCAAAACAAATGTAGTCGGAAACCTCATACCTACGAGAAGTAATTCAAGAGTACCTAGGTGTTTCCATTGTAATGAGCCAGGCCACTTTAAAAGACACTGCTCAAAGCTTGGCCAAATTTCTCGCCAAACAAGGACAATACAAAGGTTAAAACCAAGCTTCAATTGCAAAAGGAAAAGCATCAGCTATAATTCTTAAAGAGCTTGAAGAAGAGGAAAACCCAAATATGGAAGCTGATATGGAAAGGGTATTAGTTCATGCCACCCTCCATAAGAAAGGCCCAAATCGCCAGTTTTTGGTGATTCAAACACCAACATAATATTAGGGTAAGTCCTTTAAAATTCTGATTGATTGTGGAAGCATACACTCGTTCATGTCACCAAAGTATGCCAAGAAATTAGACATAGAAACAATACTTACATCTAGGTTGTTTGTGGAGCTTGCTAATGGAAAAGAAATCCTATCTACTTAGCAAACTTGCAAAGTGACATTTAGCCTTGGAAGCTATCTCTATGAAATGGGATTTAGGATCATGAATTTAGGGGCCTAGGAATTTCTATTGGGTATAGACTGGCTAATCCCCAATGACGCACATATTCAATGCAAAAAAGGCTGGGTGACTTTTTAAAACCTAAAGGTAGGAAAAGTGATGACCCAAGGCAAGGTAGGAAAACCCAAGATTCAATTAGCCAAATCATCTCACATAATAAAAGGGTTAAGAAAAAAATTACAAGTGTATCTCATAAAATTAAATAAGGTTGAGCAAAATAAACAAGACAAGGGAGATCCATATTGACTGAAGGAATATGATGACATCTTCCCAGAAGAGCTAACTAAATTACCACCTCGAAGAGAAGTCAATCACTAGATCAAACTTGAACCATGAGCTGCTCCAATCACTAAGAGTCCATATAAAATGTCTATCCTTGAAGCAATTGAGCTGAAAGAGTAACTCAAGCAGTTACTAGATCAAGGACACATCAGACCTAGTAATTTTCCATGGGGAGCCCCAATATTATTTCAAAATAAAAAGGATGGAATTCTCCATCTTTGCATTGATTACCAAGGTTTAAACCAAGTAATAAACAAGAATAATATCCAGTCCCAAGAATAGAAGAGCTACTTGATAGGCTACAAGGGGCAAAAGTCTTTTCCAAGTTTGATCTTCGATATAGTATTACCAAATAAGGATCAAAAGCAAGAAGATATCCCCAAAACTACCTTCAATACTAGATATGGTCATTTTGAATTCCTTGTAATGTCTTTCGGTCCAACTAATGCCCTTGCTACATTTAACAAATTAATACATGATATTTTTTAACCTTATCTTGATGAGCTTGTCCTAGTCTTCTTTGATGACACCCTAACATACATACTCCAAGAGAGACAAAGACCATGAGCTATGCATTATCCTAGACACAATGAGGATGCACAAGCTCTATGCGAAGAAAAAGAAGTGCATCTTTTTCAAAAGATAGATGGAATATCTCGAATTCATAATATCTGTTGAAGGAATCTCTGTAGACCTAACCAAAGTTAGAGATGTTCAAGAGTGGCAACCTCCAATGACACTTAAGGAAGTGAGAAGTTTTTTAGGGCTGACTGGATGGTATAGAATTTGCATAAAAAATTACACCGCCCTAATTGCTGCACCTCTTACTAATTTACTAAAAAAGCAAATTACTATTGTGTGGATTCCCATTGAGCAAGCTAGTTTTGAGTAGCTCAAGAAAAGTTTGATAACAACACCCATTTTAAAGCTATATGACCTAAGTCAAGAGTTTAAGGTTGTAAAAAGAGGCAAGTTCTCTTGCACTAGGTTGTGTGCTTATGCAGCAAGGCCATCTGATAGCCTATTCCTCAAGGAAACTGAAAATCCATGAGAGGAATTATGCCACTGTGATCGTGAGCTGTTAGCTATGATTCATGCTCTCAAATTGTGGTGACACTATCTGCTTGGAAGCAATTTTACTTTGGTCACTGACCACAAAAGTCTCAAATGGATCTTTACTCAGCCAGACGTCAACATGAGGCAATGCCAGTGGATTGAAGTCTTGCAAGAATTTGATTTTGAAATCAAATTTAGATGTGGAAAAGAGAATGTGATTGTTGATGCATTAAGTCATAAAGCTTTTCTGAATGCACTTATCATGGAAGAGGCATCTAAAGGAGAGACTTTAGCTACCATGATATCAATGCCTAGCAATCCAATCATTGAGCTAACCAAAGAAGAGGCAGACAAGGATCCCAAGTATTAACTAATGCTTAGAGAAATCCTAGTTAAGGACATTGATCCTAAGCTCACAGTCAAATGCCAAAATTTCATTGTGGATGATGGACTTGTATATTTTAGGATAAGGCTCTGTATTCCCCTCAGTCAAGTGTTGAAAAAGAAGATATTATGGGAAACCCATGACTCCCCGTTCTTAGGACGTCTTGGCTATGCAAAATCTCTTAATGTAGTCAGGAAAAGTTACCACTAGGAAAGACTGAAGCATGATGTACTCAGATATGTTATTGAATGCCTAAGTTTTCAAGAGGTGAAAACTGAGCATGTCAAAATGCCAAGCAAGCTCTAGCCACTTGACATTCCATAGATGAAATGGGAGTTCATCAGTATGGATTTCGTAGTTGGATCACCTTCTATTCAAGGAGGGTATAATTCAATCATGGTGATTGTGGATATGCTAACAAAGGTCACTCATCTTATCCCAGTCAAGACCAACTACAAAGCTTCAGATATTGCACGACTGTTTGTGAAATAAATCTTTAGGCTTCATGGATTGTCTAAGTGGATCGTTAGTGACTGCAACTCTCTGTTTACATCACATTTCTAGAGAAGCCTATTTTAAGCAATTGGAACCCTAGCTTTGCTTTAGAATAGCTTACCATCCCCAAACTGATGGTCAAACAGAGTGGGTTAATCAGGTTTTTGAAGATATACTGAGAGCTTACTGTTCCAGAGAGTTGATAAGGTGGATACAATATTTGCCCTTAGTAGAATTTCCCTACAAGGTGTCATATCACCAGAGTATTCAAATGACTCCATTTCAAGCATTGTATGGGAAAGATTGTTTAATGCCAGTGGATTTCTCTGATCCAACCCTAAAGGTTAAGGCTTCTAAGAAAATGCTAGAAGACATTAATGATTAGGTTAAAACTATCAAGCAAGACATCCAAGCTGCCAAAGACCACAAAAAAGCTTATGCTGATCTAGGATGGCAAGAGCATATCTTCCAAGAAGGAGACAATTTTCATCTGTGTATGCCCAAAGAAGAGTTCTCTGTCATTAGGAAAGTTCAAAAAGTTGATTCCAAGGTATTATGGACCAAATAAGGTTCTCAAATGCCTAGGAGCTAATGCCTACAATCTACAACTTCTTGATCATGTGAAAGTCCACAATGTATTTCACGTTAGTCTTCCAAAAGCTTATGTGGCAAATCAAGATCATATTCTTGATGACCAGCAAATTGTAATGCCTAGTTAAGGAGCCCTTGAACTCCATCGTGATAAGATCCTAGATGTAAAAGAGAAACCTTTGACAAACAGAACCATTATAGATAGAGTATCTTATCTAGTGGAAAGACTATCCTGCGGAGGATGCCACCTGGATAGAAGAGACAACTCTAGAAAAATAGTTTTCCCATTTCTTTTCGAGATGAGGACATCTCGATAGGATGTAATATTCCTGCCATAACACTTCATATCAAGAAACAAATTCGGGCTTGAGATGTTTTAAAAACTACTTGTCGAGCTATCACATAAGTAACTGCACGTAATTTTCTTAATATTGAGTCTTGCATTAAAGCAATTCCACAATCCAACATGAGAAGATGCCTCAATGATCTCAGCCAACAGAAAGCAAAGACGCCTCATAAATAATATTACGATGACTTGATCATAAATTTTTCCACATTATATTTGATTTAGCATTCCTGATTCCATTTAAATATATCAAAGATCACATTGATGTTGTAACTGCAAGACAAATCACAAAAGCCTTAGTCGGTAGAGACGAAGAACATGCAAGAATGAGCATGATATTGAGTAAGTTAAGTATCAAAAGAGTATGACACGAATTTATAAACTAGATAAGTCATGAGGTAACTTGGCCAAAAACCACAAGATGAAGTCATTTTGAAGATAAAAAGACGTTTTTGAAAAAATATGCCAAAATTCATTACTTTTTTTACACATGGAGGGAGAGAAAGCATTTTAAAATCATCCCCATGTCAGCATCCAACAGGTAGGCAATGAAAATGTATTTTTAATAAAGCTTACTTGGCTCTTGACAAGTAGCCAAAAGAATAAGTCGAGTGTATGCTCCCCCTCATGCGTATAAATACACCCCCTCCTTCACAAGCCATATCGCCAAGTGAAATGTTGGTGAAATTTTTCTAGCCAACCACCAGCACTCCCTGAACTACCACATCAATTTTACCCAACATCCATGGCTTTATGAGGTCGCAGAAATTCAAAAATCCCATTTGAAGCAAGGGAAGCAAAGAATGCGGCCAATGGAGAAAATGACGCGGTAGGAATTGGCAAAACCCTCATTACAACATCAAACCTGAGAGAGGTAATATCTCTTCAGTTTGGAAAAAATATATATTTTATAAGTTTATTTCTATATTTGGCTTTAAAAGATTACAAACACATTCTAAAGAAAATGCATATGAGCTATTACTTATGAAAATAGCCTAATTAATATAATAATTAACTATTCAATGAAAATACTCTTTCACTTGGAAAAGGATTATATACCTATCATTAAAAAAATCTTAATTTTGATTTATTTTGTGATATTTATTGTTATTTCATTAGTGACGCATGTCATCATAATAACAGGAAAAAGGTAGATGCTGTTAGAAAAGGGAACATTTTATAATTTTCCTATGAAAGTGACTATCTCCATTTCATTTTGCTAATGATAAATAGATGCATATGAGTTTTATAATTATTTATAGAAAATTATCTAGATAATATTATAAAATAACCAATTCATTAAACCAACAGAAAATTGTATAGGAAAATATATACTAGACGCGCATAAATTAGGTGTGTAGTAGTAATACAATTCAATGTATGAAATATGAAATAAAAATTGCACTTATGATTTTTACATTACCTAGAATAAAATTTCAAAAAAAAAAGCATTGCACTTATGATATATCTAAATGAAAATTGATATTTTTAGATAACATTGAAAATTTCGGATAGCATTGATTAAACCATATAATATAAATAAAATAAAATAATTATTCTTACTGAAAACTCACACAATGTTAATATTAATTATTATATTAGAGGATCAATATCATGAATTGACCTATGTATGAATCAACAAGTAAACCTAATCTAAAATATCAAGAATGTTGAAGCAAAAACAATTATAAAATACTCAACAATCTTGAAACTATCAGTATTAGAAAATTGAATAAATATCAAAAGTCTCTAAGACTTCCTAAACATTAATAATAATTTTTCTATACAAATTTTAAAGCCTAAACAGACTTGGAAAAGCATTTAAAATCCTACTAAGCGCGGGTTAGGGCAGGACAGTGCATGAATTACCTACCATAAGTATAAATGCCCATATTATCTTTTATAGCAAAAATACCAAATTTTTCATATGGATAAAATAGACTTCAGATTCGTAAAATAACTTGCAGATCCCAGAAAAGAGTTGCAAGAAGACAGAAAAACCCTAAAAATAAGGTGGGACCTTAAAAGAGAAACCCTAGATTTGGGTGGGGCTACTTCCTATGCTAAAAAAACTCCGCTATTTCTTGTGCATGCATTTGTGGTTGCACATGAAAGATTGTTTGTGATGTAGCAATTAGTTATGATTGTAAATATATAATCAGGATAATAAGAGGAAAGATTGCACTTTGCCTCCCCCACAGCTAGATACGAAACCTTGCTCCAAGGGGGATTATTTTGTACTGTTTGTGAGGAGCTTTGGACTAGCCCCAACAACGAGAGGTCACTCGGTGAGGAATCCATTAGGCAGGAGGAGGTGGGAGTGATAGAGGGGCTTTGCTCGTAAATCTCTTGATCACTCCTACGATTTGCTTGACCCTCACGCGAATCAAGATGGGATTCTAGAGTCCCCAGTACTAGTGAATGGATGGAAATCTTGGAGAGTTTCTTTTGTTCTGTATAGACAGAGTGAACTGAGGTTTATCTTCTGCATAGGCAGAAGGAAAAAAATCATTGTAAATAACTTTGCAAAATAATAAATAAAGATGTTTTTTCAAAAGACTATTTTCTCTATCCTTGTGTTGTGCTGTAAAATTACGCAAAGGAACCTATGATAATGGGTTTATTAAATGAAGTTACTTTTATATGCCATAACTTAATGTGATAGGTAATTAGAAAACTAAAGAAAACCATTTATGGGAAGCGGGTGGGCGAGATCCATGACGGATTCGTCCTACGGATGGGTGGTCTCGGTAAGCTAGGAGCTTCTCTCAAGAGATTGAATTTTCATCATCTTAAGAGGGAATAGGCTGATCCTCCATATGGCTTGATAGCTGCATTGGTCAAGTCAAGTTCAGGTTTTTTTATCTCAATCCATACCTCATAGGTCAAGATGTTGTAATCTGAACCTTCATCTATGAGAGCATAAATGATGAGCTCTTGCTTGGTAGTTAGTTTGACCATACGATATGCAAGAGGGACTAGGTCTTCATCTTTTGGGTCAAAGTTTATGGCTTGGACCTTTCAGATATTAGGCATGGTATAAACCTAGTTAGTGTACTACATGAAACCTTGCATGTTAGATAGCCATGATATATGTGAATGATACTACACTTAATGCACCTAAGGTCAACCCTTGGAGATTTATCTATCACTATCCAGTCTGCTAGCTATGGCCTAGGCTCTTATGTTGCTAGCTCAAGCAATATGCGAATGGATAGATGGATGGGAGTCTTCACTCATTGTGTTGGCTCATCAGGTTTTAGGACTTTGAGACCTAAGGTCGAGTCCACTATGAATGGATAAACTTTGCAACTCTTCTTGCAATGATATTGTGTGGTTCTTGGTGTGGGTGTTCTCATTCAGCTCTCTAGGCTTGTTAGTTCTTCTTGGATTTTGCAACTCCGTTTCTTGGAGTTTCTATCCTTCAAATTTGTCTCTCGTTTTGGTCAATTGGCCTTATGATCTCTAGGCTTGTTAGTTCTTCTTGGATTTTGCAACTTCGTTTCTTGGAGTTCCTATCCTTCAAATTTGTCTCTCATTAGTCAATTGGTCTCATGATCTTGCACTAAGTGAAAGTGGTGAAATTATGGTCTCAATGGTTGGCTTCTCCTCTCAATTGCTATAGTTTTGGCACTTTCTTTGAATGAGGTGCAAAATGATTCAAAGGGGGCTTAGGACTTATAGCAGCTTGGTCGATGATATTTTACTCATTGCCCTTGTAATGATTGGAATGGAGCACATAATGATGGTAACTTGGTTGGATGATTCCCCCCTAATGACTTGCAGTATGTCCTATATGTCGATGTGAAAGTGACTGTTGCGATTGTGCACTGTGATCCTAAATGACCTAAGGTAATGCTAGCCCACTGTGTGTTGCTGAGGTTGCCTAGGTGCTATATGCAGTGTGCCAATTTCTTGCAATATGATGAGGTGGTTACTTAGTTTAACAAGCCCCTTGTTGAGTTCTTAAATCATTAAGATATTTACTTCAAATGCTTGACTTCAAAAACTACAAGATATCAAGGCACTTTGCAACACTTTGATTCAAACACCTACAAGAGTGAGGCGTGTAAAATCATGCTTTCTTCCTTTCCATTGCAATGTGCATGGGTGCAAGGATAGCATTTTGATGTAAATACATTAAGAAAGAGGTTCAAATTTAGAATGTAACTAATATAAGTATGAGTGAGCCTTGAGGCATAGTATGTGTGTAAGTGGGAGTGTGAGTGAGTGTATGAGTGATTGTTTAGTTTGAGTGAGTGAGTATGAGTAAGGGATAAGTGAGGTGTGAGTATGAGTGAGGGATAAGTGAGATGTTGTCATGTGCCTACCTAGAAATTCCTTGGCAGCACATTTTAGTGGTCCATCGGGGAACTATCCTAGACAACTTTGCCTGCACTCACGAAAATGCACATGGTCTATCATCTAGGTTTCCTAGAGTCCACCCCATAGCGGAAGGTATCAGCCGTTCCCATGAGGATCAACCTACAATCTTAGGGTCCTGAGGTCTTGATGCATTAGCTAGCTCCATTGGAGGTGTCCCACAAGGGCTTCTCGTCTGACCAAAGTGATCATAGTTACCCTTGGTTCATGGAGCGCAATGCTTTTTTCTAGTAATTGGTTAGGATACATGGCACCTTAACAGAGTTCTGGCACATCTACTACACCTTTTTCCTAAGATAATTATTGATCAAGGTTTTAAGATCTAACCCTAGGTAATTCAATGCTCGGATCTACCTAAATTTTCCTAAATAATGTTTCGTTCAATCTCTTTAGAGAAGCTCCTATCTTACCAAGACCACTTATCCGTAAGACGAATCCATCAGGGATCTCGCCCACCTGCTTCCCACAAATGGTTTTCTTTAGTTTTCTAATTACCTATCACATTAAGTTATGACATATGAAAGCAGCTTTGTTAATTAACTTGTTATCACAGGTTCCTTCGAGTAATTTTATGGCACAATACAAAGGCAAAAAAAACAATCTTTTGGAAAAACATATTTCGCAAAGTTACTTACAATACTTTTCCCCTTCTGCCTACGTAGAAGATAAACCTCCGTTTACCAAAAAATCCCTTCTGTCTATATAGAAAAAAAGAAACCTTCCAAGATTTTTGTCCCTTCACTAGTACCAAGGACTCTAGGATCCCATCCTGATTCGTGTGAGAGTCAGACAATTCCTAGGAGCGATCCAGAGATTTATGGACAAAGCGCCCCCCTGGCACTCCCGCCTCCTCTTGCCTAACGGATTCCTCATCAAGTGACTTCTCACCATTGGGGCCGGTCCAAAGCTCCTCACGGCGGTACAAAGCAATCCCCCTTGGAGCAAGGTTCCACATCTAGCCATGGGGAAAGCATAACATGATCTTTCCTCTCATTATCTTAATTATATATTTACAATTATATCTAACTGCTACAAGCACAATCAATCTTTCCTATGCAACCATTAATGTATACACAAATAAAAAAGAAATAATAACAAGTGTTTTTAGTATAAGAAGCAGTCCCATCCAAATCTAGGGTTTCTCTTTTAAGGTCACACCTTATCTTTAGGGTTTCGCTTCCTACTTGCAACTCTTTTCTGAGATCCGCAAGTTATTTCATGAATCTGAAGTCTATTTTATCCGTATGAAAAAATTTGTTATTTTTACCCTAAAAGATAATGTGGACATCTATACCTATGGCAAGTATATCATGCGTTGCCCTGCCCTAACCCGCACTTAGTAGGATTTCAAATGATTTTCCAAGTCTGTTTAGACTTTAGAATTTGTATTGACAAATTCTTATCAATGTCCAACAATTCCTACAAACATTCAATATTTATTTCATTTCATGATACTGATAGTTTCAGGGTTGTCAAGTATTTCATAGTTGTTTTTACTTCAACATTCTTGATATTTTAGGTTAGGTTTTCTCGTTGATTCATACGTGGGTCAACTCATGATATTGACGGCCTCACTAATATACTCATTAATATTAACGTTGCATGTGTTTTTAGTAAAAAAATATATGGTTCAATCGGCAATGTTTTCAACGTTATCTGGAAAGAACAATTTTCATTTAGCTATGTCCTAAGTACAATGCTGATTATTTTTTTAAAAAAATATTCTAGACAATGCAAAAATCATAAGTGTAAATTTTCTTTCATCTTTCAGACATCGAATTAAATTACTACCTACCTAATTTATGTGTATCTAGTATATATTTTTAATACAATTTTCTATCAATTTAGTGTATTGATTATTTCATTATATTATCTAAATGATTTTCCATAAATTATTACAATCTTATATGCATCTGTTTATTATTAGTAAAAATAAATAGATATAGTTACTTTTAGGAAAAAATTATAAAATATTTCTTTCTCTAACATCGTCTACCCTTTTTTGTTATTATAATCACATGTGTCATTAATGAAATAACAATAAATATCATGAAATAAATCATAATTAAGATATTTTCTTAATGATAAGCATATAATCATTTTTCAAGTGAAAGAGTATTATAATTGAATAGTTATTTATTATATTACTTAGGCTATTTTCCTAAGTGACAGTTCATTTGTATTTTCTTTAGAATACATTTGTAATCATTTAAAGTCAAATATAGAAATCAACTTATAAAACATTATTTTTTCCAAACCGGCAAAATGTTATCTCTCTTAGGTTTGCTATAACGTGGGTCTCACAAATTCCTACCTTGTCATTTTCTCCATCGGTCGTGTTTCTTGCTTCCCTTGCTTCAAATGGGCTTTTTGAATTTCTACAACCTTGTGGAGCCATGGATGTCAGGCAAAATTGACCTGATAGTTCAAGGAGAGTTGATAGTCATCTAGAAAAATTTCGCCATTATTTTGCTTAGCGATATGGCTGTATGGGAGGAAGACGTAATTAGGGGTAGAGAGAATGGAAATGAGGTAGAAGAGGGGTATTTTTCTCTTTCAAGGCTCAAGGTACAATGAAAAAGAGATGTAGAGAAAATTTTCTATTATCAGGAGGTTTTCCTTTTTGCTTTCTTTGTGAAGCAGAGGGGGTGTATTTATAGGCATGAGAAGGAGTATGCCGTCGACTCATTCTTTTGGCTACTTGTCAAGAGCCAAGTGAGCTTTATTAAAAATTCATTTTGATTGCCTACCTGTTGGATGGTGGCATGGGGATGATTTTAAAATGCTTTCTCTTTCTCCAAGCATAAAAAATGTCATAAATTTTGACATATTTTTTCAAAAACATCTTTTTTTCTTCAAGATGACTTCATTTGGTGGGTTTTGGCCAAGTTACCTCATGACTTATCTAGTTTATAAAGTCATGCCATACTCTTTGACACTTAACTTACTCAATATTATGCTTGTTCTTAAGTGTCCTTCATCTAGTGATTAAGGCTTTTACGATTTGTCTTGCGGTTACAAAATCAATGCAATCTTTGACACATTAAATTGAATTGGGAATGCTAAATCAAATATAATGTGGAAAAATTTATGATCAAGCCGTCCTAATATTATTTACAATGTGTCTTTGCTTTTTGTTGTTGGGAACATTGAGGCATCTTCTCGTGTCCGATTGCAAAATTGATTTAATGCAAGACTCAATATTAAGAAAATTATGTGCGATCACTTATGTGATAGCTCGACGAGTAATTTTTAAAATATCTCAAGCCTGAATTTGTTTCTTGATATGAAGTGTTATAGTGAGAATATTACAGATGTGGGTGTTAGTGAAGGATAAGTGAGATACGTGTATGGGTATGAGTGAGGGAGCATAGGTATGCGTGTGAGTGAGTGAGTGTGAATGAGGATGAGTGAGGGATAAGTATGAGAGAATGAGAGAGAGAGAGAGAGAGAGAGAGAGAGAGAGAGAGAGAGAGAGAGAGAGAGAGAGAGAGTATGATTGAGGTAGGTATGAGTGAGTGTTGAGTGTGTGTTAATTAAAAGTGTGTGTTTATGAGTGAGGTGGTGTGAATGGGTGGTGTGAATGAGTGGTTGAGTGAGAGGATGTGATGGATGTGTGGGAGTGAGTGTGAGTTTTAGGATTTTAGTATGTGTGAAAGTGAGAGTTTAATATTGGGGATGTGTGGGAGTGAGTATGGAGATCTCATGTGGGAGTGAAAGAAGATAATGTGTGAAAAGAGAAGAAGTTGATGTATGTGTGGGAGTGAGAGAATGAGGTATGTTTGGGAGTGGGTATTATATGTGGTGTAGGGGGTGTGGTAGTGAATGTGAACATATGTAAATAGGTATGGAAGGGGGGCGCATGAGTTCTAATGTAGGTTAGGTATGGAAAGTTGGGTGTGTTAGTTTGGGTATAGGTGTGGATATAGGGGATGTACTAGGTTTGTGGAGGGGAAAGTGGGTAGGGTGTATGATCAAAGTAATGGTACCTCTATCTCTTCTTCTTCTTCTTTCTTCTTATTCTTCTCCTATCTCTTCTTCCTTCACCCCTTCTTTTCTACCTTTTTCTAATACTTCTTCCACCATTAGACAAAAATTGCAAGCTTTCCAAGAAGACACAAAAGTTAATAGCATATGCGCAACCTTGCCACAAAAGAAATCGAACAAGGAGAGTATGGGTTTGTATTTCGTGTTTGAGATTTGAGATTTGAGTTTTTTTGTGTGTGTTTTGTGTTTTTTTCTACCCTCCCTAATAATGTCTATCTTCACAATCTGAATCCAATGAGCTAGTTCATTCCGATTCGTTGGCCTTCCTAACATAGCCACATGGGTTTCGAAATGCTAGCCACAAATGTAGATGATCAAAACCCATCTATCCCATATGCACCCATACACAAGCCTCCTATTCCATCACATGGTAGGAGTGTGAGGACCTTGATAGTTGCACTATCCTAGGTCCTAGCAACAAAACCAAAATGTTGAGCCTAACACACCAATCATTGGTACTTTGGATGGACTTCTATTGTTTGAGAAGTTGCAACTCACTTCAAATCTCTCACTTTTTGTCTCTTAACACTCCACTCTAACTCAAGTACGCAAGACTATCTTGAGTTGTAGTGAATTCACCTAACTTACCTTCTTGCATTTGATGACTCAAAGGCTCGAAGATAGCTCCACAACCATGATCAACATGATACAATGCCATCACTTCTTTACATCCATAACCAAGCACACCAACGAGTGAAAGAGCTAGTAGAGAAGATGAGAAAAGAAAGATGAAGGCCTTAGCTTCACCTTCCCTCAGTCCCTCACTCAATACACCTCTCAGTCACTCTCAACACAATGAAAGCAAGATAATAAAGTAGAAAGATTGAATAGAAAGCTTGAGTAGTCACATTGATAGAGCTTCTGCTACATGGATGTGCCAAAAGGGTGGATACAACTAACACCTCCCACCCTTATAAAGACCAAGAATTAGAGTTAGGGTTAGGGTTTGTGCCCCTTTTGCATTTAGAGTTTTTTCCCCTCCCTTGGAAATTCTACCCACTTTGTCGGCTCTATGCTGGTCAATCATCATTGCATGATTCAACCTTAGCCTAATTAGACCAAGCCTAAGATATTCTAATCACAAATACATGTGTGCAACCCATGCAACACTTGTGGGTATGACAAATACAAATGTGGTGGTGAATACAATGCGCACGGGAGTGAACCTAACTCTCACAAAGTAATTATCCATGATAATGTGGTGATCTCCATACAATACAAATATAATCCAAGTGCTCAAAATGCATTTATGCTCCACAAAAAGAATCCACAAAAAAATAGTAGCCAGCAATTCTACTTTTGTAGTTTTCTCAAAACGCCATTAACAATCCCATTCACAAGTAGGGGCCAACAAGCTATGTGGAGGCTTAAGGGCTTTGCTTAGGAAGGCCCTTCAAGTTAGCTCTTACATTGAGTGATATAGATAACCAAATCGGGTGGTTACACCCAATGAATCTACTATCACTCATGTCTTCTAATAGGTTCATACAAAATATTAGCAAGAAGGTGGCTCTCATCATGAGGCGGACCTTTCTACAAGTATTCATTTTAGAATTGATATAAAAAAAGAGAGGTGTTAACCACTCTTCCTCTACAATAATTTTTTTAAAAATAATATTGCAACAAACGAAGATAGTTACAAGTGGTAATGAATGCGGGATGTGGGCATGAGGAAAAGTCTTTGAGAAAACCTGCTATTGATAAAGAGAGGCCCCTTTCAATGAAGATTGGGATTTTTAAAGGGGTTGAGGCATTTACATTGTAGGTTAGAGGGAAGTCATACCTAATATGCACCTCCTAGTTGAAGTCAACTCCAATCCTCCTTAAGTAGGGCATATAGGTAGGATCATCCCTTTCATGTAATAAGGTGCTATAGAAAGCCATGTAGGCCTCTAAGCTAGAGTCCCAAATGTTTCTGTTGCACTTTGGTTGAGCCTCATATCCTTCCACTCTCTAGGATACCTCCACCACATTGTCTTCCCAATAATTTGTAGGCTCCTATTGTCACCTCGTCTGGTGTCTCATTATTTCCTCCAACCATATCCTATCTAGTCTTGCCAAGAGCTTTATGACATCCTCCACTACCCTTGGAGATAGTACCCTATCCAATGTATGCGCAAGAAAGTGAAGGAGAACTCAAAAGGGTAGCCATGGTTCTCCCATTGCTCCCACTCTGCAAGTTCTTGGTCCCAATTTACAAGGTTGCACTCCTCGCTTTGAGGAATGGCCACTTGTGGAACTTGCAATGGCTTGGCTTAGAGCTTCTTGCGGGCTAGTTCCACCTATTATCTGTGTTTGTGCCTCATTTCCACCATTATTTTAGGTGGTTTGTCTTCTTCCCCTTGCTCTTCTAGTTTTACTTTTTGTGGCTACAAAGGGGGGATTCAGTTCATGCACTTGTTCTTGCTCTTCTTGGTCATGTTCCAAATTGGGCCATTTGTCTTAGATCGTCTCCATTGGCTCTTGTGGAGGCAGCTATGCTTGCTGCTCCTTCGGCTACCCAAACCCTTTCAAGTCGAGTTCTTATGAGATTAATCCAACTAAGATTTGATAGGCTCATTGCTCCTCTACTCCCAAGCCGGTGCTAGGTTTGGGTGCCTTGGCATGGAGTCCATGTTACAATGCTCTCCTTTCTAGTTCTAATTTTCTTTTTACTTCCTCCAGTGTTTCTTCTTCTCCTGACTGAGTGATGTTCAAGATTGTGCTTAAAAAAGCTTATTGTTGCTCTAGAATTCCTCTTTCAATAGGCATAGCTTTTCTTTCTACCATGAGGCATTCACTCTCTCAATGGGCCAATTGATAAGCTAAGTCTTTGACTCTATATTCATTCTTGGCTACCCATTCCTTTACTTTCTCTTTCATCTTCTCTAGCCATTGATTTTGAACTGAGCTAGAGTAGCGATTACTTGGTTCTGTTACTGCCACAATACATACATTTTTTGTTGCTCCTGTTTTTTGTGCTCTACTTTCTCCCTTAGTATAGCTTGTTTGTGAAGAGCTGCTTGAAGTTGGTTATGCAGCTCTACTAGCTTCTTTGTGGTCTACTCATCTCTTTGAGTTTGTGCCTCATGCAGCTCTTTCCTTGCCTCTCCCTATCTTGCCTTTATGGGCTCTTTCAATGCCCTATTGATGACGCTCATCACCCTCATTTTTTCTACCCTATAGGTTGCGTAGGTGATCTTCTCTTCAAGTTGTGCAAAGTGTGATCTTTTTCTCCTCAGTCATCTTACGTTGTAATCTTCACTGTTGCACATGCCTGAAGGCACCAAAGTATTTGAAACTTCCAAATGGGTACATTTGACTCTTGGCATGATTTGGCATCGATTGCTTAGCTAGCCTTTTCACTCCTAAAAGGGGGGACTCCTTTCCTAGGGACCGGTGCAATTTCTTGCACTTTTCTCACTAAATATTGCACCCAACCCATAATGTTACTTTTATTGATTGTCCCTCCAGTGGTTCCTTGTGTCGGGGTGATTGTGGGGGTGGTCATGATTGGTGGGATTGTGTGTAGAGGGGCTTTACCCTTGCTTTTTGCCACCGGTTGTTCTGGTCATATCTCTTCTATAGCCACTGCACTTGTGCTTGGCATGTCATCTCACATAGGGCTCATCATTGCCAATTCATGAGATTGGGAAGATTGCTCCACTAATCTCCAAATAGCCAAATCTATATGTTCCTCCTCTTGTTTCCTTAGTCACTCTTCCTCCTCTTCTTGTTTCTTCCTACGCTCCTCTTCAAGCCTTTTTGATTCCTCTTCCATCCTTTACTGCTCTTTTTTTCTTTCAGAGGTGGATCTAGTACTTCCAATGGGGACTTTAAGTCTGATCTTCCTTCTTTTCACCTTGGCTTGATAGCTCTGAGCCTTGTTGTCATTGATTGTCCCTTCACTTGAGGTTCCTTGCTATTGAGTGGGTCGGTTTGCCTCCTTCTCATTAGCATCTCTTTTTTTCTTGTCCTATTGATCCTTGTTGAATTCATCCTCCCCTTGTTCTTCTAGTGAGAGTGAAATAGGCACACTCGTTGGAGTGGGAGAGCCATGCTCCTCTTGGATCGGCGATAGTTCTAGGGTTTCCTCTACTGCTTCTTCTATTTTCATGTCCCAAGGTCCTCCTAGATTATGGCCATTAGTAGTCCTCCAAACCCTATGGTTGAAGCCTTGGAAGTAGGTTTTGATTGTAGTAGTTGGAGACTCCCCTTGTTGTCATTGGTGCTATTATTAGTATCTTTTCTAATGCCTCATTTGTTTTTTGGAGGATTCCAATTTACCTCGTCAAGTGCATTTGTTGCAAGGCTCTCTAGCAATGGCATTCCTATTCTATTCATGAGAGCATTGTATCGCTGGCTTGAGAAGAGGGTATGGACCATTTTTTCTTGCAATCAGATGGTGGGGTCATGAATGTTGACCAAGCTAATTCCATTGTTTGTGTATACTTCCTTTTTTTTCATCCCTAGCATCCTGTACATGTCTTTGTTTGGCTTCTTCTTTGGCTTTCTACTAGTCATTAGGCCTTCTCCATAAATTTTGGATTAAGTGCGATGTCCACCCTTCTAGTGGTATCTCCTTCCTTGATGGTTATTGTGCCATTGTTCCTCTAGGCATCAAAGGTCCTCAAGAACTCTGTGCATTTTTTGTGGTTGACATCCTACCCCACCTTGTACTCGGCAAGATTAAATTGTTCTATCATCTATCCAACAACCTCTTCAGATGTCACCAATCCTTCCACATTATGGATGCTATAGTATTTTAGTTGGTTGAATATGCATATCTCCATTGTTAAAAGATAGGCATAGGAACCCACTGTAAGCAAGGGTGTATGAGGGCAGATGGGTGTGAATAGCCTTAGGGGTAGGGGAAACCCTAACCCTAGCTTGGTAGAGGCTATATATAAACAGCCTATGGGTCACTATCAAACAGAGATAGAGTGTACCCAAGTTGTACCTTGAGCAACTTAATAAACAAGGATTTGTTCTTGTACTTTGAGCCTCTTTCTCCCTCTTGTGCACACATTCCAATGTTGTAACTTTGATTTCCAACATGGTATCAGAGCCTCCTCTAATCCTCTCAGCTTCCTATACCCTTAGCCTCACGTTGTAAACTCTGCAAATCTGGTTGATGTAGAGGATGGCCAACGTGCCCAAGCAATCATAATGTTACACTTAGATGAGTCCTTGATTCATCATGTTAATCAACTAAACACTGCTAAAGAGAAATGGGATGAGTTTGAAAAGCTCTATGGAGCCACAGGTAAAAATACTAAAATCTTCCTTAAAATTGAATTCTTTAGCTTGGAATATAGATCAGGAGAAGATTTGGGAAAATTCATCTCTCATATGAAGGGACTTATGGCACAGCTTACCTCTGTACAAGCTCCAATACATGAAGATGTTATTGCTATTCTCTTAAAAGCTATAAAACAAGCGTTTTCTACTCTTGTAACCACTCTCATCAACATTTTAGATCCTACATTGGCAAGTACCATCCAATCCTATTTGGATGAAGAAAAGAGGAACCACAAAGAAGGCAACACTAGTCATGCATCTTCAAATTCCAGTGATCAAGTATTGGTACATACAGTTCTAACTAGACGTTCTTTCTGTAAGAAAAAAGGACGCCTTGTAAACAACTATTGGAAGAAGTATCCCGAGAAAATGAAATGTAACAAATGTAAGAAGGCAGGGCATATCACTAGTAAATGCCCTAACACTCCTGATGTACCCAAATAATTGGTGGCCAATTATACCTCCAATCCATGAAGATCGATTGTTTTGACTCTTTAAATCGTCTATCTAAAAAACTCTTGTAAGCCTGATTTATAAAGGCATCCCGGTTGTTTAAAGGGGGGGACATATTACATGCCTTGTAATCTAATGCCACCCTGGCATTAAGGGGGGTTGTTAAAAGATAGGCATAGGAACCCATTGTAAGCAAGGGTGTATGAGGACAGATGGGTGTAAATAGCCTTACGGGCAAGGAAAACCCTAACCCTAGCTGGGCAGAGGCTATATAAACAGCCTATGGGTCACTATCAAATAGAGATAGAGTGTACCCAAGTTGTACCTTGAGCAACTTAATAAACAAGAATTTTTTCTTGTACTTTGAGTCTCTTTCTCCCTCTTGTGCACACACTCCAATGCTGCAACTCTGATTTCTAACATCCATGGCTAAGCCATATCTTTTGTGATCCTCCTTTGAGAAGGGGAGCCTATTGGCTTTATCCTATTGACTTTCCATTTGGGTTCCTATTTCCACATAACAATCCACAATTAGTTTTCTTTAAAGGACACTTCTTGCAGGAAGGTAAAGTGACTAGAAAGATTAGTGTTCGATGATGAAGGGTATAAACCACAAAATGAGAACTCTCAATCAATCAATCTATACATGTTTACACATTTATTCTTCCCTTTAAAATTCAATTATTATCTCAATTGTTTTCTACTCACATGTGAACTATAGGAGTGCCAACTCCATCATTTAGGACGAGAGTTTGAGACATGGAAACTATGAGTTCGAAGCTGTGGTCTATGCTTTGGGACCCACTTAAGCATTTGGTTTGTATCTTTGGTTTCTAGAGAGTAAAAATTGTGGTACTTTACAATGGGCATATGTTGTGGTACACTATCCTCCTCCTTAGAGTTGACACTAGGTCTAGCTACCGGTGGCACTACAGGCTTTTGGATGGATGTGGTGTCCTTGCTAAAAGTTATTACTATTCTAACATTGTTGATGGTAAGGTGGATGCACTGCGACACGTAGTCAATATTACAATGAGCTTGTTCTCTGGACACATGCCCAAACAATGATTCCTTACCAATGCTTTGCTTGTTACATAGCACGTAAAAGATGATGGGTAGGCTCTCAGTCTTGATAGAGACCATTAGTTTGCATTTTTCCAAGAGTGGATAGGACTTTCCCCCAAACGGGCTAAGTTTCACATTGGTTGGTTGGAATTAGGATTGTCTAGTGTTTATGCCTTAAGATATTTGAGTTGGCTCTCTCATTAATTAGTAGATTAAGGTTGTATGCCTTTTGGGCAATTACGGTTATTTGCAAGTAGGCGGGTGCTACTACTTCCTTATCCTCCTCCTCTAGTTCAGTGATGGTTGCAACCCTCACATTCGTCAGTGGATCTATCATCGGAGGTTCATGAAGTGGATGTGATGGAGGGTAATACTTTTTTATGTGACTTCCATTGAAAAAGCCTATGCCCCCCCTCCCCTCCCCTCTAGGGTTTTGAGTTCCACATTGCCCGTCCTACTGATATTGTGAACCTTGAAAGGTCCCAAACCTCCAAATTTCATTTTTTTCTTGTGTCCCTTGATTGAGTACAATAAGACTAGGTCTCCTTGGCCAAAGTCTTGTTGTTTGATGTGTTTGTCAAAACAACTCTCGTGTCAAGCCTTTTCACAAATTAGAGCATCGGTTGCAATGAGATGAGTCTCAGATAGACATTCCATCTCCACTAATAGATTTGTCCATGCTTTTTTTGCCCTCCCATCTCTCTTAAATTGCTATTCTCAAGCTTGGAACATAAAACTCTACTGGTTGTATAGCTTTAGTTTTGAAGGTCAATTTGAATGGGATATATCCTATGGCTATTTTGTAGTGAGGGCAAAAGAAAATATTTTTATAAAAAAATAACGACAAAACTGTTATGGAAGAAAATGAAGAAATTCCCTGTCATAATAGGCCTCGTTCTAAGAAAAGGTAGCAAACACCCTTGGGCGTGAAGCTGGCTGTGGAAAAGGTGGTAACATCCCATAGTTCAGGATAGTTGAATCACTAGCAGACCTTTTCTAGAAGTAATTCAAAGCCACCTCCCTTTGTGCGGTGTCTCTATAACTTCATCAGTTGTCTCACCTCTCCAACATATGACATCTTCTACAAACAATCAAAGTACTAGACTTGTTGGCTATACTTCCTAGGCCATGCCTCATCTTCAACACCCTGATGACAGCAACAAATGAAGTGATCTTCATCGAAAACCCTTGGAGTGATGTGAGCTTTCATCCTAACTAGATGGGGAAGTGAGTATAGGCTACCCTTTGTATTCATCAATAGAGCGCGAGACAGAGAGTGGGGTGAGTGACCAATTCTTGCCCTTTATATTCAACAGAGAGGTGAGAGGTGTCCAGTTGCACACACGGGATGGGCCTCTCAATGCACAAAGCACAAAATTATTCCCATGCACGGCATTATAAGGCTCCATGGCCTTCCTTCTTGCACCATATGCTGGCACAGGGTGAGATGCACAATTGCACCATGAATTGCACACAAGGCATACAACCTTTGCACAAGTGTCAGTGAGAATTCAAATAATGGAATGGGAGGAAGTCGATTGCCCTCCTATATCTATCAACAAAGCATGAGACAAAGGGGGGACTGACTATGATTGATTTCCCTGAGAGGTGAGGATAGAGGGACGTTTTGACACTTGGAGACAGGTACGTTCTCATTTCCCTATGCACATATGGGATATGCCTCCGCCATCACTCTACACCTAATTCTCTTTGGCGCACTACACAATAAAGGCTCCTTGGCCTTTCTTCTTACACCTATGCCAAATAGGTTAGGGCGCACATATGCACCATCAATTATGCACATTGGCATACTCCCTCTAAACCATTTCCTTTGTCGATTCCTAAACTAGATATGAGCTATGGATTTCAATCATTATTCTTCAAGTAACGTACGCCATGGGGTGAGCGACTGATTTGTCATTTTCACATGAGTGACTAATGAGATTGAGTGTTGTATACCTCGCCATCGACAACCTCACCAATATTTCAATGACAAAGCTCTCTCCTTGGGTACTATTGCACGGTTCCTACCATGGTGGACAAGTGCAACATGGCAATCTGTGGTACCTCCTACCAACTCTGATCCTTCATGCAATAATGATGATTTTGCTCGATAATATGCAAAAATCGAGCCAAGTTTTTCTAACCCTACCCCTTTTAATTTCAAGATTTAGTCATGTTTTAAGTGTGGGGACATACGTGTATGGGTTATGATCCTATGCTAGGCCCCTGTTGCATCACCAAACTGATTTATTAAGGTCTTAAGTGTGGGGGACACGTCCCTACGCATCCGCTGCACATATCCTTATGGAAACATCCCTCTCAGAAAATTTGAGCATACTAAGTCCTGTTCCTATCCTAATGGGGTCCCTTTCCCACCAAGCCATCCTCTTTTCAATCCATCTTGCGGTTATTTCTTGTCTGTTTGTCTTTTTCCTTTATTTTATCACTTTTTAATGTGAATGCATCCTACATTCACCAAAATTAAAATCTGACTATACAACGGGATTTGTCCCTTTGAATTGGCCACATTTTCTTTTTGTATCCCCTTGTTTCAAGTCATGGATCATGAGTTATTAATTTTTGAAGAATTTTCTACCCATTCAACGTCTTCCATGCAAACATACCTTTTTTTACTTCGGAACAACGATTTGATGTGACAGCCCTGACCTACACCTTCCGAACATTTTTTCTTTTTACTAGCCATCCTTTTTATGTCCAATTTGTTCATTATTAATTTTTTCATCTTTTCAAGAATTCTCATATGCATTTTTAATTGTTTTTTCATGTGTTTGGCTTAATCCCTTGCACAATTTTCCTTTTTTCCCCACCCTGATCCAGCCTAGTGATTTATTTTATTAAATTAATTTGTGAGTCTTCATGCTTCTTTTTCTTCTTTTTTCCATCCAAATGCCCCCAACGCCCTCAAAACTGCATTTTGATATGAAAAACATATCAACAAACCTCCCCTTACACTTTTCCTTTTCATTTCCCTCCGTTCCGATGCACAGATTTTTTCATATTAATTTTTGGTTATGTTTTCGTTAGTATTTTTACCATTTTTTCCATGTGAATATGCTCTACCATCGCCAAAACCGCAAACTTTGATCTTATCCATCCTGTCTGACCCCTTCCCGCTGACATTTTTTGTGCTCACCTCACTGGGTTTCGACCTTCAGATCTTTCCATATTAACTTTTCTTTCCATTTTTGGGTGTGTTTTTATGGTTTTTTCCATGTGAACGCATCCTATCCACGTCAGAATGGCATTCTCAGTTGATAGGCCTATTTGCACGTTATTTTGCACACTTTTCTTTCTTTCTGTGTTTGTAAGGTGCCTGCCCATCGGCTGTCCATGCACGCTTTTAGCGGTCTATCGAGAAACGAATCTAAGCATCGTTGCCCAGCAGTCCCATGGAATGTTCTGAGTTTTGTCACCTGGGGTTTCTCGCATCCGCCTTGCAATGGAATGTTCACGGCCAAAACCCTTTAGGATTGACCTGAAATTTGAGCTCCTAGTGGCCAAGGTCTCTTATCAGCATTCTAGCATCAGATCCTAGACATCCTACTTTACGCAAAGATATCCAAGCCAAAGTAGATCCATGTCGCACTTGATTAAAAAAGAATGGAAAACGAGAGGGATACGCCACTCAACCTCTCTGCCCATAGGGCATAGTCCCATTCCGATCCCCTAAAACAGCATGAATCGGGTTTTAACCTAACAATACCTAAAGGTCGAACGACGGTAAAATCTTGTGAGAAGCCTCCCAGTTCTCTGGGACCACCTTGCCGTAGGACGGACCCGTCGGGGTTTTGCCCACCCACTTCCCTCAATAGCTTTAGTTTTCTAATTAGGTCCTACCACATTTATATGTGACACTTAAAGTCAACTTCATTAATTAAGCCTTTTAGGGAACATGGTTCGTTCGCATAACTTATAGCATAGACACGAAAACGGAGCAAAGCAATCTATTGACAAACAAGTTCCTTAACTTATCTTCAAGTTAATCTTTGTTTCCCGCCCATACACGAGAAATTATATACCCCTTCTGTCCAATAGAAGTATCCCTTCTACCCTGCAGAAGTAACTGGTCCAAATCACATGGCACAACAAATTCAATTCTTTATATAGAATAGGATCTTCTAACATGCCCAGATGTTGGGGGCCACGAAGGTCTTCAACTCCATTCTAGACCTAGCAAGGGGTGTCCAGAGCTCCACTTGACTCGCAAGTTGTCTAGGAGCAAAACATCATTCTCGTGGTTGGCCTTTTCACTAGTCAACCTTCGACGGCCCATGAATCGAGCAGTGCCCTCTTTGGGTTAATCTACGGTGCAATCATGGAGGTGATCCACCCGTGCAACATATCGATCCTTAATTAAATCCTTTAAGAATCTAGCACAATAAGGTATCTAGCCCTAATATCATTTTCTAGGAAAACATTCCTTTATCCCCATGGCAACTTGTCATCACAGACCCTTGCCATGCATTTAACATAAATCACAAGCACTTGGAACAATCATCCGAACAACAAACTAACAACCAATTGAATGTACAAGCATTTAGGATGTTGTTCGATCAACCAATTAAAAAACCAATTGTATTCTTCCCAAGCAATGCAAGAATAGTTGTGATAATATTTTCCTCGCGTATCTACTCTTCCCCTTGGGATCAAAGAGTGATTCTATGTAAAATTTACTTAACTCTTGTATGCACAATTTTTAATGTCATGATTATGCCCTCCATAACCCCTAACCAATTCTTCCTTGTAATTTCTCTATCAACGAATAAGCCATATGCAAAACTAGATGAATTAACTTTCCTTAATACATGCATTTTGCAAGCTCGATCTTTTGAATACGTGAGATAAAATGTATCCCTTCCGATGACCTATACTAATGCATCATAGTATGGGGCCTAACACATCTCATACGAGAATCAAAACAAGCATCTATCAATTTGGAAATACATTACTTACGATCGGAACCACAATTTGATTGACAGTGATACCTTTGCCTGAAGCTTCGTTTCTGGTTGTGGGATTGCCATTCACATGCAACATTCTTCGCTTGGAGGCCATTGTTCGCAAGTAGATTCAAGAGATAAGAAGGCGGAATAGATTCAAGATGGGAGAGCATAAGAGAAGATGGGTGAGTTGAGGATCAAAATAGAGGGAATTGAGCTAACTCTCTTCCTTGCATCTTTCGGGGTGGCTCTTCTCTCTCTCTCTCTCTCTCTCTCTCTCATGGAGGGGTATCATTCTCTCTACCTCTCTCTCGCAGCCTCTCGAGGTCTCCTTATGCTTCTTGTGCCTCCCCATGCCTCATATTTATAATGGATTAGAGAAGAGGGCTTGTGACTGAGAAGTGGAGCTCTTTGTGGGAGGGGATCTTGGAAAGATCAGTGATCTAATGCTCAGATCATAAATCTGATGGTTCCATTGGCTTTGAAAGGGGGGTAAAACCTCAAGGCACTTGGTTAGAAAGCTCTCAGTTCACTCCTTCTTCTTTTCTCTGTTTGAAGTGTTGTTTTTTGTATGTAGACTGCGATCGCGGTGCGTGCGATTTCACAAATCCCTCTCTTTATTTTTTCCTTTTTATATAATCTCCAAAGCTAACTAAAATATCACTTGTCTTTTCTTTTAAATGACATCCAGTTCTAGAAATCTCCATATCTTTTTAGGATAATATCTAGAAGATCTAAAATATACTAGTTTTGCCCAAAATCTAATATTTTTGGACCATCAAACTATACACATTAATACTAGTGTGATTAATATAGCTCATAAGTCTCGTTCACGTTGTAACTTCTGTGAAGGGTGGCACGGTCCTTGTCCATCCGAGAAAAATATCGGATTTATAACTCTCGATTTTTTAAATATATATTTTTAATTAAATAAAAATCCTTAATTATTAAGGTTAGTTAGTTTTTATCTTTGTTAATCTTTAGTTAGTAACCTTACTAACTTATTAATTGACTAACTAACTTTCAAACTAACCAACTAACTTTTATTGTGTGGAAATATTACAGTGTTTCATTCGAGTGGCTAGATTTTTTGAAATTAATTTTTCTAAGAATTTACATTTTGAAATTACGCATGATTGCATGCACATTCATACTTTTGATTTTTCGGGCATGTCGATGCGTCCCTCCCACTGTTCTCTCCCCATCCGTGCTTCCACACGTCCTCTCAATCCCCGAAACACAATTTTTTGAACCCTCACATGTGCGGGACGACAAGGGTGCCAATGGTTGTTTCATTTTATTTTTTTTAAAAAAAAAGACAAAACCACAAAAAAAAAACATAAACCAAAACAAAACAAAATTTTAAATTAAAACTCCAACACACACCCAAATCCACCTATCCCCCTTTTAGCCCTTGCCTCCCCCTCGTCCCCCCCCCCCCCCCCCCCCCCCCCCTTCTTTTGTTATGACCCCCTCCCCCTATGCCCCTTCCCTTCTCCCCTCTTTTTCCCCCACTTCCCCTAACCACCCGTGCGTCTTCCTTCCCCCTTGCACCCCACACCCATGAGTCTTCTTTCCCCCCACACCCACCTACTTCTTTCTCGCCCTCCCTCCCTCCCTCCCTCCCTCCCTCTCCCTCCCTCCTCCACCCACTGATAGCCCACCACAACGCCCGCCGCTGCCATTGGAAACCTGCACTGTGCCCACCGAAGCTCTGTCCCAACCATTGCACACCGCCACATCTATCATCGCCTCACCACCTGGCTACTAAAACCGTAACCTAGTGTTGCGCATGGCAATCTATCTGCCATCTTCGCTACCATGCCGTCGCCCAGGTCCACGATGTTGCCCCATTGCGATGTCACACAACAACCGCCTCATCTACTCAACGCCCCCATTGGTGTGCTTGCCAACAGACCTAGGTCAACGATGCCACCCCATTGGTGCACCTGTCGCCACCGTACTGGTGCCATTGCAGAACCCACCGCTGAACCCAGTACGCCATCGACTCTATGCCACCTCGGCACCGCTACAGTCCTGACACCTTCTTCTACCCCACCTCTCCACTACCTCCTCCTCCCTCCTCTCCTCCCCAACCACCTCTTACCCTCCCTTCTCCCCTACCCCGCCCACCCGTTTTTTTTTTAATTAAAAAAAAAAACAAAACCAACACATTTAAAGAACCACATTAAATTTAATTTTTTTAAACTTAACAAAAAACAACAATTTCTAACATTTCACAACTTAAAAACAAACAATCCACAAAATTTCATGAACAAAAAACAAAAAGTTTAACAACCACACACCCACAAGCCCCCTCTCTTAATTTATTACAAAATTAAAAAAATAAACACACAATTTACAAAATAAAAAATAAAGAAAATTTAAACAAAATAAGAAAACCACACTAGTTAAAAAAAAAAAAAAAACCACACCAGTTAAATTAAAACAAAAAAAACCACACTAGTTAAATGTAAACAAAACAAAAACAAAAAACAAAAAACCCACACCAACAAATCCATATCCCTACAATTCAAAGCCAACCACACAATTGGACAAATTCTTAAAAACAATTAGCCACAATTACGAAATTCCCTAAAACTTCATTTCACCTTCATAAACAATAAATTTAAAAGACAAAACCACAAAAAAAAAATCCACAAAGTTCTTGAAAAATCACACATGAATTCCTTCATGATCTTGGCCCCTGCCCCCACACCTATAAACATTTACCCAACCAATGTGCCCATCATTTTTTGTGTAATAAACCATTTCTCTAGTTTGAAACAATGCTTTAGAAATTTACGAAACAATATAGAACATTACTATTAAAATTCCTGAAAATTCAAGACACTTCTTTTCCCATTTCTAATATTTGAGTCATCATTTGATTTTTAAAAATTACCCCCAAAAACATACACACACACACAAAACACCAACACAAAAAACAATTAAAAAACCCCAAACAACAATAACAAACAAACCCACCTACACTTTACACCTTCCACCACACCTACATACCCTTAATTTTTACAAAAAAAACAACAAAATAAACAAAATAAAACAACAAAATAAACAAAAAAACACACAAAATAAAATACACAAACTCAATTTACACCTCCACAAACCAAATAACTCTAAACAACCAAACAAACCACCAACCAACCAAATAAACAACCAAATAACTCAATTTACTCTCTTCAACATGGGTCATTTATACTTCAACCGATTGCTATGCATACCAGGAATAGATACCATGTGTATATGATTCATGCAAAAGTATATGCTTTATTTTGTGCACAAACAATTATGGTATAAAATCAGTCAATCTGTCGTGCAAAAATAGCTCTTTTAATGAATTTTTGCTAATATACAATGCTGCATTGTAGGAACCTAGCACCAAGGCAGAGCTCGTGCTACTAGATCCATTATTTCTAAATAAACTACATCCTAAATGTTATGCATAAAGAGAACAATTAGAATTTTTATTATTTCAACATTTAAACTATTGTATAACTTCATCCTCCCCCTCACCGTTTAAATTTTGTTACGGTGCATAAGTGTAGAGGAGGATTTTTATGTCATTTTTGATATGTAAAAGTAATAAATACACACTTTAACACAAAGGACAAGGACCAAACTGAGGCTTAACCTCATGCTTTAGCCCCATCAGACATTCACATACATAGATCTTATTTTTTTTATTTTTTTCGAACGCAAGAAACCCATTTTCTCTATTTTTTCTATTTATTTTTAATAGAAAATAGATATTTTGGTTTTTTCTAATGACCGATCATTTGAATTGAAACTCGACATTTTTTCTTATTTGATCACATGTCCACTCATTTTTTCCACTCAAAATCAAAGAAACTATCAATTTTCATCAAAATTTGTGGCTTTTCAGGTTTTAAAAATTTATAATTACTGTAAATCAATACGTGTTCTACATAGCAATGACTGCAGCCCTCAAACATAATGCAAGGAACATTCAAATAAAATTTCAGCCCATGTGCATACCATTTAGACCATGAACGATAAAAAACAAGCAAAATTCTTTCATAAAATAGAGCATATTACATTTTCGCATGTTTCGGGTTTCTTGAATAATTAATTGGGACTGTGTATCGACCAACCAACCATGGATTTCAGCATAGATCTTCAGCCTTTAGCCTCCTCAACCTCTTGGAACAATCCGGTGCCTCCCGGACAAGCATCCATCACCCGATTCTCTTCTTGATTCTTGCCACATGAAGTGCCTCTATGCAGGAGAGAGAGGGAGGAGAGAGAAAGATTGGTTTTTTATTTCTTTGCTCAGTGCATCATTCCTTGCGTGGTCTGGAGTGATCGAAGGCACAGAGAATCTTCATTCCATAGCCAGGAGGGTTCCTCTCCATTTGCTTGATTAGAAAATGCTAAAAAAGGGAAAGAATGGGGCGCCAAAAAACTGACGCCCCCCCCCCCCCCCCCCCCCCCCCCCCCCGGCCCCCCCCCCCCCCCCCAAAATGGTGTTTCATTTCTTGAATTTTTTACAAGCTTAAGCAAACTTAAGCAAACTTAAGCTTTTAAATCCAAAGTATATAGTTAATGCCTTTTGCTTTCACACTTTCGACAAGTGGTTTTTTTCAGTTTTGAGGGGCAAACGACATCGAAATCGAGATCCGTCTGGACGGGTGGTTCCATGACGTTGAAATCTACAAAGTTGGGCCTTGTCCCACTCTTCCTGGCTTCCGGCTTCCAGATCTAGTAGCAGCTTCACAACCCTGAACCTTGCAGGGATTAAACGACCTTGGAATGGAGATCTGAGACTTGCTTTTGATTCCTAACGTCATTTTGCATCTAGGAAAACTCCAATTCGACCATACACCACCGTTTGATTTCCATGAAAATAAATGCTAGCGCTTTAGGGACTTGCCACTTAAAATCGTACTGATTGCCACTGCCGCTTTCGACGAAGTCTATTATTCGCCTGAAATTTGGAATTTTTGGCTATCTTAAAGCGCTTCTCGACATAAAAAGTCATGTCTTTTTAAGCACTTCTCGGCATCAAAAATCATCTGTCATTGGCGACCACGAGATAGGGCGACTCAGCTCGTCAAATCCCACATACAGATGTACACATAAACACAACGACAAAGAGCATCAAGCTCGTACAAAATAGATACACAACAAAACACAACACAGCTCTCACCCTATCCCCTGTCGAAACCAAGGCATGAAATCCATGAGGAGTAGGTCTAGCATAATCTGACAGAAAGTCTAAAGCTATTCACTAACCAACTACTCCAGCATAGCCAAGCTAAAAAGAACTATCAAAGAGGTAATCCGAGTGGTGGTCTGAACTACTTACCTAACTAAGAACAACTCAACTAGGAGCTTCTACTAGGTGAAAACTCCTATAGCTTGATCAACAAATATTATCTTTTAGCACATTGCTCTTTTGCCTCTTATTTTCCATACTCGGGCATGTAAAAAGGAGGGAGTTGAGTGTGGTGACCCAAGGAGAACAGGGCATCGATCTCAGGTCCTGTCTAGGTACCCAAGAACCCACCAAGCCCTCGCAAGGCGACACTGAATCCTTTTCTAACACTCACTTTTATTTTCACTCCAACCTTATTGTATTCTTTGTTTTTCAGCTAGATACCACCCCCAGGAAGACAAGGCATCGGCCCCAGGTCTTGTCTCGTCCCCGGAAACCTACCAAGCCTTCGCAAGGCAATAAACAACAACTTAAGGAGTTTTCTTTCTTTCCTTTTCTATTTTTATAGGGGTTAGAACTCCCTTTTTAGACGCCTCCGTATATTTATGTATTATCTTTCATATAATTAGGGTTTTGCATCCTTCCATCATTATTTTAGTAGGCTTCTCTAACTGCCTCACAACTAACAGGAACTCCTAGAATGGCTGCCTAGCAGGTCAGCAGAACAGGGTCACTAGAATTACTTTCTAAAACAGGTTTTTCAATGCCTGACAATGCCTTTGCAAGAGGCAATGACCTCCCCCAGACATACAGAGCCTAAACCTGGGACTTCATGCCTCGATGCCGGTCCCCAACAAACAAAAGAAAGTAACCCCTATAAGCACATATATAATTAATTGCTTAAGGAAAAAGACTCGGAAAGGGGACGAAACCAGTTGGAATGGCCATAAGAAGCTCCTTCACAGCAAAGGCTCCCTCTAGCAACTTCGTCAATCTATATGATGCAATCACTATCACTACAACAAAAACCCATTAACTGTATCCACACCAAACAAACATAGGGCCCTCTTGGCCTAAAGAAATCAAACATGACACGACAAAACTAACTGGCCCTCCTGGCCTAAGAAAATAGATCATTAAAACCTTAAAACAACTCGTCCTCTTGGCCTAAAGAAAATCGAGCAAAACAACTCATATAGATCCCTCCTTCGAAGAATGCACATATACAAAAATACACTCTATTCCAAGGGGGAAAATAGGGCTCTCAAGCCTAAACTAAATGCATCAAGTTGTGATCCATACCTCCTGCATATATAGTAAGAGGCGTACGCATAACATTTCATCTGATCAACCTATGGGTCTAGGATAATAGTGGTAGATGGGTCTCCACACTCTTCATATTACCCATATCAACCATTGCCTACCATATAACGCATGGTCTGATAACATTCCCCACAAGCAACCACGTCCCATCTCGTTATCAAGAGCAACATCCGGACTAGGACCACAGTTGAAGAGGAGGTCCTCTTTATAAGCAAAATTAGCTAAGGAATCCGCAAATTGATTCCAATAATGTGAAATGAGCTGAATAGATACGCTCTCAAATTCATCAAGTAGGGTTATAACAGTGCAATGATACATACAAAGGATGGGATTCTGGACTATATATGTCCCATTGAGCTGATTTAAGATCAATTGGGAATCCCCTTTACCAACAACCACCGAATACCACCTGTCTTGGCAATATTCAGTCCCATAATCAAGGCTTTATACTCTGCCATGTTGTTAGTGAATCCTACCCCGAGATAAACAGCTAATTTCATTGCAACTCTACATCGGGGATCTCAGATAACTACTCCAATACTCCCTTTTTTATTAGGCCCCCTAGACGCTCCATCAAAGTATAGCATGTACGTCCATAATGGTTTACACAGCCAGCCATCAAGAACTCCCCTATTTGTAATTATGATAGTCAAAATTCAACATATTTAGAGGATGAACTAACGGCTCCATCCCATCTTCTCCATTAAACTCAACCGGGATACTTGTCAAAATCTGCAAATAGTGATGGCAGAAAACTTTAATCTCCCACACAAAGGTATTGCCTTCTTGCTCAATCACTTTGTATCCTTTGATCCACCAAATAAGCTTCCCTTGATGATATCTTTGCTTGAGATATGGGTGCTCCAACTAAGGGATTAACCGTCCCATCAGCTAGTTTAAGCTCTCGTACAGGTCTCAAATCAACCCCAGCATAGACCTGCAATGCATTTATCACGTTAGCATATTCAAAAATAATAAGGTTTAGTCTTATTAAGATTAACCTTATTCTTAAATTCCACTTCCTGTAGATTAGCTAATAAAGCCGTGGACTTATTTTTACCTAACCGAACTATCTTGTAAGGGCCATCCCATCTAGGTTCTAGCTTTCCTGGAAATAGCTCCCTACGTGCATCGTAGTATAGAACTAACTACCCTTTCTTAAAGGTATATTTATTTGCTTTTAGATCATGCAACCTCTTCATCCGACATTTAGCCACCTCATGGTGCAACAAACTTTGTAATTTAAGTTCATCCAAGTGGGCTATAGTCGTAAACCTCTCAAATAGGGCATCTTAATCACCCAAAGAGTAATTGATTGCAAATCTAATGGTCGGTAACTCAATTTCTAAGGGCAAGAAACACTCCTCCCCATAAACTAATTTAAATGGGGTGTGGCCAGTGACTCGCTTAAATGTCATGTTATATGCCCAAACCACCACATATAATTTTGTATCCCATCCCTACTTCTTTTCAGAGACTACTTTGGATAGGATACCCACAAGCTGCTTATTGGTAGTTTCAACTTGTCCATTTGCTTGGGGATTATAGTGGGTCATCTTATTATGCTTAATTTTCCATGCTTCATTCAAGCTTTTAATCACCTTGTTCAAGAAATGGATTCCATGGTCTGATACTATTTCCTTTGGTGGACCAAAACGACAAATGATCTGCTCAAGTAGGAAACTGACAGTCTCTTTTGCATTGCCCTACCTCGTCCCCTGTGCTTCTGACCACTTTGTAAAGTAATCAATTGCTACTATAATGTATCTTTTCTGAGTAGTAGATGACAGGATAATAGGTCCCACAAAATCGATGCCCCACTTCTCAAATGGAAGGGTAGCCATAATCAACGTAAGTGGACACTTTCTATTCTCTCTATTGTCATGTCTTTGACATATATCACATCTCTTGACATAGTCAAATGAATCCCAAAAGATGGATGGCCACCATTATCCAGCTCTTAAAGCCTTCTGTGCCGTCAATCGCCCAGCAAAGTGCCCTCCGCAAGTGGAGTCATGGCACTCTTCCACTATAAATGGAACCTCATCGGGCATCACACATCGGCGATAGATATCATCAATGCCCTACCTATACAATGTTCCTACGATCAAGGAAAATTTCAATGCCTACTATTTAATTTTTCTCTTCTCCGATTTTAATAAAGTAGCTCCAGTCTCTCCCCCGTAGAAAGATAGTGTGTTATAGCAACATACCAGGAGGGAATACATGCCATATCAATCTTGAACAAAGTTTCCATATCACTTCCTTTAGCCGAGACCTCTTTTGGCTCTCCTAAATCCACAAGACACTCTACAATGCCTTGTAGCTTTGGTGGCTTGCTCTTAATCTCGTAATTGAATTCTTGCAAAGTGATTAACTACTTTGCTAAATGATCAGGCGACTATAACTTATTCAACAACAATCAAAGCCCTTCCTCCTTCGTATACAAAACCACCTTCTCATAAAGAATGTAATGCCTAAACTTTTTGGTCGCAAATACCATCTCAAAGCATAACTTCTCCATATAGGTGTAGTTAATTTTCGAGAGGCCCAACTTTCGACTAGAAAAAGCTATCAGATGGTACCACTTCTCCTCCCAAATTTGGGATAAGTAGCAACTAATACTATACATCGCTGTTGAAAATATATAGAACATTTTGCCCCTTTTAGGTGCTTTTAAAACAGATGCTTTGGCAAGATCCTGCTTCACATTGTCAAAAGATACTTTGCAAGCATCATTTCATGCAAACTGATAGTTAAAGGACAATAGGTTCATCAATGGAAATGTTCTTTCTGCCAAGGCATTGATAAACCTCCAATAATACCCTACCGATGACAAAAAGCTATGCACTTCCTTTGGAATACATGGCGGACTCATGGTGACTATGACCTTGACCTTTTCAAGGTTAGTCGCAATCCCTACGGAACTGACCACATGGCCTAACAATAGCCCCTAAGGCACTCCAAAGACGCACTTCCGCGAGTTGAGAGCTATGCAAAATTGTCTGCAACGCTCAAAACACTTCCGCAAAATAATCAACTGTCTTTCTCTTACAGTGACTACCCCTAGGTCATCAATGAATAATTTCAACTCCTCGAGGGAGATGTCACCAAAGGTCTTGTCGACTGTTCTTTGCCACAAACCAGGTGCATAATCTTTAAACGGCAATGATTAGTAATCTTTAACAATCTATTTATTTAGCTCTCTAAAGTCTACACAAAGATGGATTTGATTATTATTCTTCTTTCTAATCACAACTGGTGAACACCATTCAGTATGCTGAACTGGGAAGATCAAACCTGCCTTCCACAACTTCTGAAGCTCTTCAAACAGCCTGTCCCTTAGTTCAAAAGGCATGTGCCTTACTTTCTGATGTATAGGGTGGGTACCTTCCTTTACAAGAATGGTATGCACAGCGAGACTGGGAGGAATACCCCTAAGTTCATCATAGCTCCAAGCAAAGATGTCGCGGAACTTCTGAATCAGGGACACGTAGTCCTCTCTCTCTTTCAAAGTGAGCATGGAACCTAATTTGATTGGTTGCAAATCATTAGGTGTGCCAAGGTCCAACTCAATAACGTCTGCATCTCTTATTCGATCTTGAGGCTCTATCGGCTCATTCAAGGTTATCTGATAAATATCCTCTGTAGTGGACCCTTCTTTAGATTCATCACTCGATGACGTCTCACTACCAGATGGATCATCTACTGTTTCTAGTTCAATGGAGGATAATGGAGCTCTCTCACTCTGAGGAGACTCAAGTAAGCATCCACTATTACATGATGGGCACCTCGACCTAGAATCACTCGACCAGCAGGTATATCGACTTGATAGTCTATCCGTAGAATCCATGGTTTGCCTAGCAAAACTCGATAGCTAGGATGTCCTATAAACCTTATCACCCTAAAGTCCAGATAGCATTCTATGCTCGCAACTGTAACGTGGACTTTAGTGATGAAACCTTCTGATTGTCTTAGACTATCATCAATCATCCTAAGAAGTGTGGAGCTGTCTTTTTGGATCTCTAGATTTAACCTCTCCAGCAAATCCGAACTCATGATATTGGTGGAGGATCCAATGTCCACGATAGCGTGCTCCACTAATATTCCATCCACATATGCTGAAACCCTAGGGCAATGCTTTTCAGCATGATCGAACCAATCTTCTCCCACTCTAGCTATGCCCAAAGGTTCTACAAAATATACCCAATACATAGGATTTTATTGAATTCCTTGCATACTCTTGGAAAAAGTTTAATCAATTGTAGAAGATTTACGTTTGGTTTAACTTTGCAAAGAGAACTTGCCAGATCAAAGTTGTGGTAGTTAGCCAAAGTTCTCTTCTCATGCAAAACCATTATCTCCTTTGGTCTTTCAATTGGCTTTGGTGCCTCTTTTTTAGCCTTTACCTTCTTTCTTGGCAATCCTTTATCCTTCTCGGGATCAACTTTACTATCAACAAGTCTTAAAGATCCACCTTCCATATCATGATTTAGGACTTGCTTTTCACCCTCTTTGATCTTTTGACCTCTTATTATGGCTTGTAGATTGGAATTTTCAGCATCATTGACACATACGGCCTCAATAAGCTTGACTCCACTCCCATGAGGCAACTCCTCTATAGTAGCCTTTCCTAGTTGCAGTATTTATCTTGGTCCCTCATCTTGCTGGAGATTATTCCCTTGTGCACGATGGTTAACTGGACCTGGTTGTTTACTCCCTTGTTAGAGAGAACTGATTTTACTCCAATAGGTAGTAGCTAAGTGGCCAGACTTTGCACAAATATTGCATTTGACATTCGGGCAATTCCTAGGAAAATGTTGGCCACCACACCACTTATAACTGAATCTTAAGGGGGCACCCTCTTCAAGGCATTGACTCCCTATCAAATTCTACTGCTTCTTAGGAAAATTGACGTCCACAACTATTTGTCTGTATTGTTTAGAAATCATATCGATATAGTGCTTCATCATGTCCTTAACTTCACCAAGGACATTAGAGACACTTGACTCATAGCCGCGATCATCTATCTATCATCCCATCGGCCTAACTACTTGATTAGGAATTGGCCGCTGACCTACTGGGACAACATTAGGATTCATTGTTTGGCTTCCACCACTATTTAGTGAGGCCGCTTGACTAGCCATGGGCATAGTCATGCTAGGAGGAGCGGGTAACATAGGCAAATTCAGCATGATACTCCCTCTTCCATTCATATTTACATTTTAACTCCCGTTGGTTAAGGCCAAATTATAACCATTCCAATTTATCCTTGCTGCATAAGCCGCTTGCAAGCGCGAATCTACTCCTTCTACTTAGGCAATAACAGTGTCAATGTCAGCCAAAGCGACACTACTAAGCTGCACTTGGATATTAAAATCCAATCCATGTAGGAAATATTGCAACTATGCAGCCATTGGAATGGAATATAAGTATTAAGTTTGCGAAGAACTTGCTTTAGTTTCTTGGCATAGGCCCAAACATTCTCATTTGGCTCTTGGCATGTTACATTCAAAACACGCAACCAATATTGTCCACCCTTCTCAGGAGCAAACTCTCTACGGAAAGCCATAAAGAGTTGGGCATTGCTAGTTATGGTTCCGGCTTCTAAACCATGATACCATACTGCCGCTCTTTCTTTGAACGTCATATTGAAGAACATCATTAGGTGTCATTCATCTTGGATCCGATAGTTGAACATGAGCATTTGAAACTCCTTAATATGGAGTTCTCCATCTTCTTTTACTAACCCATTGAAAATGGGCAAAGGTGCTCCTAATGCCGGTAAATCCGGTATACTTGCTGGAATTGCAATGGACTGTGCCATGGCTACAACCGGATTGACAACGGGAGTTTGTGTAGGTACAGCTACACCCCCACTTGTTGTGGGTTGATTAACTAGAAGAAGGGAAATACCAAGACTTCCACTTGCACTCAAAGGACTTCTTGTAACACAAGTTACTAGAACCACTGCTGCTTATGCGTAATGGGCTACTCCTTTAAGGAGAATAGCATCTTACAATCTCCAACCGTCGTCTAGACCTCTCAACACGTTCTGCTTTTTGTATTTTGGCTTGACGGTCCTTCTCAGGGGACATAAATTGAATATTTGATCCCTAGAAACCCTAGATTTGAGAACCACCACTTATTGGTGGCTCCCAGAAAACGCACCTAAAATGGGTCAGCAATGGGTATAGCACTAGCCGGACCTCTAACATGCACAAGACAACCCCATGGCCTCGTGGTCAGGAGCGTCTACAGGACACATTGCCCTGCCATCATACATATATTTTGCGTTTGTATCGTGTTTTGTAGTTCAACCCCTAACCCTCTCTAAAACTGCTCAGAGGGAGACCTTACACATTTTGGTGTAATTCACCACATAGACCAACATAGGAGGCACCCCTCGACTAATTATTGCGGCCCCACTGCAACTCTCCTACACCTTGGGGATTGGCCCCTCGGTGTGTCACTAACATATATAACACATACAAAACAGAATCCGCTTTTGGTACCAATATTATATCGTTCCAGGAATGTACTAGTCCTCACTTACTTGTCCCCTTGGACCCACTGTCTAGATCTACAGCTTGGGTGCCTTACTCTCTCCAGCGTGGGCCATTTATACTTCAACCAATTGCTATGTATGCAAGGAATAGATACCATGTGTATATGATTTATTTTGTTCACAAACAATTATGGTATAAAATCAGCCTATGTGTCATGCAAAAACAGCTCTTTTAATGAATTTCCGCTACTACACAATGATGCGTTGTAGGAACCTAGCACTAAGGCAAACCTCGTGCTACTAGATCCATTATTTATAAATAAATTGCATCCTAAATATTATGGATAAAGAGAACAATTAGACTTTTTATTATTTCAATGTTTAAACTATTGTATAACTTCATCCTCCCCCTCACCGTTTAAATTTTGCTGTGGCGCATAGGTGTAGAGGGTTTTTATGTCATTTTTGGTATGTAAAAGTAATAAATATGCACCTTAACACAAATGACAAGAGCCAAAATGAGGCTTAACCTCATGCTTTAACCCCGTCAGACATTCACATACATAGATCTTATTTTTTTCGAATGCAAGAAACCATTTTTTTTTTCATTTTTTTCTATTTATTTTTAATAGAAAATAGATATTTTTTGGTTTTTTCTAATGACCGATCATTTGAACTGAAACTCGGCATTATTCCTTATTTTATCCCATGTCCACTCATTTTTCCCCACTCAAAATCAAAGAAACTATCAATTTCCATCAAAATTTACAGTTTTTCAAGTTTTGAAAATTTATAATTGATGTAAATCAATATGAGTTCTGCATAGTAGTGATTGCAGCCCTCAAACATAATGCAAGGAATATTCAAATAAAATTTTAGCCCATGTGCACACCATTTAGACCATGAACGATAAAAAACAAGCAAAATTCTTTCATAAAATAGAGCGCACCGCCTTTTTGCGTATTTCAGGTTTCTTGAATAATTAAGTGGGACTGTGTTTTGACAAACCAATCATGGATTTCAACATAGATCTTTAGCCTTTAGCCTCCTCAGCCTCTTGGAACGATCCAATGCCTCCCGAACAAGCATCCATTACCTGATTCTCTTCTTGATTCTTGCCACATGAAGTTCCTCTATGCAGGAGAGAGAGGGAGGAGAAAGAAAGACTGGTTTTTTATCTCTTTGCTCAGTGCATCATTCCTTGCATGGTCTGGAGCAATCGGAGGTGCAAAGAATCTTCATTCCACAGCCAGGAGAGTTTCTCTCCATTTGCCCGATCAAAAATTGCTAAAAAAATGGGGAAAAATGGGGCGTCGAAAAACTGACCCCCCCCCCAATGGCATTTCATTTCTTGAATTTGCTATAAGTTTAAGCAAGCTTAAGCTTTTAAATCCAAAATATCTAGTTCATGACTTTTGCTTTCACACTTTCAGCAAGTGGTTTTTTTTAGTTTTGAGCGGCAAACGACATCAGAATCGAGATCCGTCTGGACGAGTAGTTTCGTGATGTTGAAATCTACAAAGCTAGGCCTTGTCTCACTCTTCCCAGCTTCTAGATCCAGTAGTTGCTTCACAATCCCAAACCTTGTGGATTAAATGGGGGATCAAACGACCTTGGAATGGAGATCCGAGACTTGCGTTGGATTCCTGAAGTCGTTTTGCATCTAGGTAAACTCCAGCTTGGCCATCCGCTACCATTTGATTTCCATGAAAATAAACGCTAGCACTTTAGGGACTTGCCGCTTAAAATCGTACTGATTGCCGCTGTTGCCTTTGACGAAATCTATTTTTCCCCTGAAATCTAGAATTTTTGGCTATTTTAAAGCACTTCTTGGCATAAAAAATCATCTGTCACCTCAACTACCACATGATATATCCATTTGACAATTTTGTCATGTCCCCTATATTTTTCTTTTATACCATCGTGTTAGTATCTAGTTTTTCTGTACTTAATAGGAGCCGGGCTGTTACCTACTCGCCTTGCTTTTTTCAGTCGTGGATTTTTCTCTCCTCCCGACGTTCATAAATAGATGATTGAAGCTACTACTTTGACAAATTTCCAAAAAGGCCAACTCAAGGAGTTAGACACTAAAGTAGCTACCTTGGAAGTTGAGAATGTGTGCTTAACTAAAGAAAAGAATGCAGCTCTTGAGGACATGATAGAGTCAACTCGTAAGTTGGTACTTGTGAGAGCCAATTGTAGCATTGCCAAGACATTGTTGAATCCCAGAAGAAGCGTATTGAAGAGCTTAACAAGAAAATTGCTACTCTCTCTATTCCTCCTCCAACTCCTATAGTTTCTTGTGTCTTATCTTCTAAAGAGGAGCTTGACCAGTTGTAGCAGAAGGCTAAGGTGTGTGATGGGTTTTCTACTAAGGTAGAATGCCTTTAGTAGTGAATGAATTATGTGCAGGATGACTTTACTCATTATGTTGAATTGGTGTCGGTTCCCCCTCCTTCTAGATTAAGTATAATCAATAGTGGTTTGCCTTGTATATTTCCTTAAGCAATGTGGATTTGGAACCTCTAGAGGCTGGGTGGTCAAATCTATGGTCTGCAGATTTGTTGAGAGCTATCTTTGATAGATCTGTGGATGAGCTAGTTTCACATGAAACCCAATTACTATCTTTTATGTATCTCATAGGACATCTACAAATTCCTGATGAGGAGGATCTGAATGTTTATGTGGGGGATGCGATTTTGCAAGTAGTCATATATGTTCATTCAGTGGAGCTATTGTTAGTAGAAAGCTTGAAGACTTATGATCAGCAAACATCTTGGTGTAGAGGGCATGCTTGGCATTTGTCTTTGGAGGATGATGCTTTAGAACCTCATCATTTATAGAGTGTCTTTCATAAGTCTGATATCCAGTCATTGAAAACTCAATTGTTGAGCTATATTGTTGATCATTCATTGTTTACTGATTCCTTTTTCTAGGCCCTTAATTTTTTTTCCTATTTGCCCATTGGATCCTACTGATCTTCTTTTCTATCCTCTCATGTCCTATCGCTTTCCTTTGTATGTTTCCCTTCTTTCTTCTAGCCTCTGATACTATTCCTCTTTTATCATTTACTCATTTTGGATTCCCTCATATTCTTATTTTAATATCTCTCCTTTTATTGTTTATCCTATATCGTCTCCTATCACTTATGAACCTCCTCCTATAGTTCCTTTTATTCCTTCTGTTTTCTCGGCGAAATTCCTTCAAACGTTTTTTATGAATTCTCCGTTTTTTTCACCTTTCTTATCCCTTCACTTACCTTCATTTTATGATTTGTCTTATCCACCTTTGCAATGTTCCCCTCTTATTCCATTACCATCTCTATCTGATTATATTAACCTTCCTCCCCAATCAGTGCTAGATACACCTAGATATGATAATGGCATTCTTCGTCGAAGGCAATGGACACTACATGATTCTTTGATAGGACCGATGTTTAAGTGCCCTCTTATTCTAGGGTCCTAGGATATGTCTGCTACATTTTTTACCTCTTATCTTCATTTTTCTCGAGTGCATATTCATTCTGATGATACATCTCTACGCCTTGCTGGTCACTTTTGTCGGTATCTTGCTTTCATCCATCAGTAATCTCATCTAAATACTCGAAAGAGTATTCCACAATTGATCATAAATCCAAATGTGGACGTGACTATTGTTCAAATGGATGTCCTATATTACTTTGCATAGGCTTTCCCTACCAGGTTCATTATCTTACCGGAAAGGATATGTTGTTCACAATTCCTCCAAAATGTACCTCTGTATTTTGTAGATGAGAGTAAAGCTTTGGAGCATCTCAATCTTAGCATACAATTTAAAAAGAAATATCTTTATCTTGCTTAGAAGTGAAGCATTTTCTTGGTTGTATCATCTTTTCTTAATGAAAAAACTTTTTCTTTGCTCTCTATTTTTTTAGGGGCATGTGCCATTTAGACTACCTGGTTTTGTGTCTGTATGAGTTTTGTGTATGTTCTGTGATGTATGTGTGATGTATTATCCTTCTTACCTGATTGAGAAGTTGATGGATGGTGGTTTGTGATTCTATCTGATTGATGGACAGAAGCAACATCTTATATCCTTTACAAATTTGTCATGATTTTCTATTGTTTTTAATATGTGTTAATGGATAAAGGGTTTTCCTTTCGTTGTATTCTTTATTAGCTATAGGTTATAAGTTGGGGTCCTAGTTGGATGTTTTATTGAAGATGCTAAAGAAGATTGAGTTGATCTCTTTGATGAATCTGTATTTTCTTTTTTCTAGGTCGTGAGGACACTCCCTTATTAAGTATGGGGATATATTGAATGCTGAAATGACCTATTTTTGATTGATTTTTCTTATTTTTCTATGATAAATGGTTGGTTTTTCTTATTTTTCTAGGATAAACGGTTGGTTTTACATGATTGATTAATTTGGAAGTGTTTTGGATAGAGTGGAATGGTTTTGAGAAGATAATGATGTTTTTCAATAGAGATATGAGGCTCTATGATGTTCTGTAAGGTTTTATTGAGGTTCTGTTTGGTTCTGATAGCTTCTATTTTGTTCTGTTTTTCTTCTCTATGGAAGGATGGAGTAATGATTGATGAAATTTGAAGTTTTTTGAAAGCTCATTGAATGGTTTTTATGGTTTTGATTGGTTTTAGTTGGGTTGGATGCTTTCTGTTGACCTTTTGTAACCCTCTATTGAGCTTCTATAGAGCCTATGTTCCTATTCTGTTCTCATTTGTATGCCTATATAAGTGTTTAGTTGGATGAGGATGTAGTATGGGAAAGTTTTCTAGACTTGGAAAGAGGTGAATGCAAGTTCAAAAGAGCTCAAAGAATTGGAAGAAGTAGTTGTTAAAGACTCAAGAGAAGACTGGAGTAAAGTGACCGTGGTGAGCCATGAAGAGTCATTGTAGTGGCTCTCATGACCTTTCATATTAGAGACACCTCTTGGGAGGGGGGGTATTCACGACCAAAGATGGGTTATTGTGAGTGATTATTGAGTATTGTAGTGAGGATATGATGTAATATTGAGAGAGAGAGAGAGAGAGAGAGAGAGAGAGAGAGAGAGAGAGAGAGAGAGAGATTCAAAGACAGCCAATTCTATGAAAAACAATGTATCTACCTATGAGAGATTGTGATAGAAAGCTATGAAATATTTGAAGATGAATCCTATGCGATATCTTTCCATGCAAAGTGGTGTATTATTTTGTGTTTTTGTGGTCTATCAAAGAACTCTATGAAGAGTATGATGGATTTGTTCAAGTTAAGGTTGTGGGAGAATTATTGCTATGAGGTTGTGTGAATATTTCTTGTTCGTGGTGTTATTTTCTTTGTTGATATTGTATCAAACTAACCAACTAACTTTTATTGCGTGGAAATATTACATCCTCCTCCCCTTAGAGAAATGCAGATGTCCTTGTCTCAAGAGATACTGGGGGAGAAGAGCATTAATGGAGCTTAGGGCCTGTGGGTTAAGACCCACCATGCATCTGCTGCGCTACTCTTCATGTTTCAAGTAGTGCATTTCTATTATTCAAATTAACCATAGGTAAAAGAGCAAGATTTATTCTCAATTGTGTTACATGTCGACTAATCTTCTAGGATTTTTAGTCATCCTGATAAGGTGTAGTGGGTTCTAGGTCTTTGTCTTCATCTGATTCCCCTATCCATCCATAGATTGCACTTGTGTAGCTTTGTTTTCTGGGAGGCTCAATGCCTTCTGGACTTAGATCAAGGCAGTATGCTTGGATGTGTCCCAGCTCATTGCAATGGAAGCATTGATGATAGGAAAATCTCCTACGGATGTGGCCTATCTCTCTGCACATATGGCATCTCTTACCCTGATCTCAGGAGTCATCTTTGCAAAAATTTCCCGACTTAAATTCTTGGATGATTGGATTTGCTCAAAGTTGTTGAGATTCAACAATCACACTCATTGTCAGCCTCTTTGTATGGAGCTTCAGGGCCAAGGACATGCAGGCTAACCTATCCCATATGCACAGTGGTGCCTACTGTAGTTTCCTACTTTCCTATAAAGCATTGTACTTGCTTCCTTTTTCTTAAAGCAATGATAGTACTTTCTTCTTTTCAGTGAAGTGTCAGTGTCATTGTCCACATACACAAGATTGTGTTTATGAGTCCAAGTCTCAATCTTGGAACCTTATTCACTTGTGTAACAAACAGTGTCTTTGTCTTTTCCATCATGAGTCCACACTTCTCTTTCCATCCACCATAACTCACAGCCATGTCCTAGATCCCGTATCTTAAACATGGTATTAGAGCACAGTCAGGCATGGCCTAGCTCATTTCACTCCTCTCTCAGCTCCTCTTCACTCAAGTCTAGCTCAGTCCCAGCTAATGAGCTCATTTCTGAACTCTATCTCCACTTGACCTGTGGTAGCCATAGCCAAACCTGCACCCTGCCTCCGTGGAGCTTCTTGATCTCCCTCCATAGGCAATATTTCAACACACCTTCTTCTGGAGAAATGTTCCTTGGCTCAGAGCGCTGCCTCCTGTCACTTCAAACACCAACATTGGTGACCTACAGCTCCAGCATTGTGAAGATTCATCATCGCTGTCCTGATCTATGCTGCCCCTGTTCAAGCTCTCTGCATGCGCCGTACTGCCCGTGATCTGGACGATTTCCATGGGGCTTTGATAGTCCATGACATAAGCTTCCTAGACATGTAATTTTTTTTGAAAATGATCAAGTATTGAGGTCACAGCAGCTGAAAAACCAGGACCTTGTCTCAGAAACCCTAATTCCACCATAGCCAAAATCTCCCAAGCTCTTTTTTTCTCTCATTTTCTCACTCCTGACACTTTACCAAGCTAAAGCCCACTCTAATCCACTGTCCCAACACCAAATCAAGGAGGGAAAGGACCTGAGAAGATTGAAGAACGACCGAACTATTCCGAACAAGAAGAATCAAGCTCAACATCAACATAGACATAGTGTGTTTTCACACTGTCATTACTTGTGTCTCTTGACACATTATAATCTGCTCTTCCACTGATAAAATCTCAAAATTCTGGAGTTGATTTGCTACTGATCTTGCAACCTCAACATGGGAAAAGACTCTCCAAATGCTCGATTCAAAGGAGTCGGGTTTTACACTTGGCAAACCCACATCAAGCTCATTCTAATGAAGAAGGATCTTTGGGCCATCACAAATGGCAAAGAGAAGAAACCTCGAGATGCAGACCTTGCAGTTACTTGGCAGAAGAATGATGACAAGGCACAAGCCATCATCAAACTGGAATTGGATGACAGTTACATCCATCATGTAGATGCCTGTGACACGTCCCATGACACTTGGGATAAATTGGATACCTTATTTGGTGCACAGTCAAAGTCGTCTAAGTATGTTCTATTAATTGAATTTTTCGACTTGATATGAAGCCTCATACATCCCTGGCATCCCATCTGAACTACATGGAAAGCTTGCTTACTCAACTTGCAGAGATAAAGCTAAAAATGGATGAAGATATTTGCATTGGTGTCTTGTTAAAAAGTCTACCTTCTGCCTATGATAATGTATCAACCACTCTAGCCAATATGCCTGATCCTCAACTTGTTGATATTAAAGCCTCTTTGCTAGAGGAAGAAAAGAAACTTAAAAGCAAAGAAGAGCCTAACACTTCAAAGGATGAACAAATGTTATATGTAAACAATAGATATAAAGGTAAAAAGGAACTGCTCTTCTGTGACTTTTGCAAAAGGACCGGACACACTGAGAAGTTCTGTCATGCTAGAAAGAGGTCCCAAAAGGCCTATCTTGTAGCTGTGAAAGAAGAAGAAGACCATGGACCAAAAGATGAAGATGAAGACCATCAGGATCGGAAGGACAAGACTCATCAGTCCTTCTACTCTCATTACTCTGATAGACTGTTTTAAAAGCCTTGTATTTCCTTGCCCTAATGCTTCATGGCATAAGCTTTGTAAACTCCTTATGTAACTTGGCATTACAGTCCCTATACACTTTGTGAGGCCCCTGTTACAGCCTCTGGATGTCCATCATGTTTTGGTGTCCACACTTAGCCTTTTCTGCGACAGCCTCTGGTGTTTACCATGTTTGTGGTGTGCCTACACTTTACAGGTGATTCTCACTACAGCCTCTACACACTTTGTGCCTTTCTAGTTGTGATTGAGGAGGGGTGTTGAGATTCAGCAATCACACTCACTGTCACCCTCTTTGTATGGAGCTTCAGGGCCAAGGGCATGCATGCTAACCTATCCCATATGCACAGTGATGCCTACTGCAATTTCCTACTTTCCTATAAAGCATTGCACTTGCTTCCTTTTTCTTAATGCAATGATAGTACTTTCTTCTTTTTAGTGAAGTGTCAGTGTCATTGTCCACATACACAAGTTTGTGTTTATGAGTCCAAGTCTCAATCTTGGAACCTAATTCACTTGTGTAACAAACAGTGTCTTTGTCTTCTCCATCATGAGTCCACACTTCTCTTTCCATCCACCATAACTCACTGCCATGTCCTAGATCCCGTATCTTAAACAAGAGTAATGCATCTTGCAAGTCCATTGGATGCATTGCTTCAAGATGATGGTTCAAAGGAGTGTTTAGGCCATAGCAAAACTTGGATACTTGCTATGCAATATCTGTAGGTGGCGCATATTTTAGTAGGGTTACAAACTTTGAGTAGTAAGCTTCTAGGGTTAATTCCAACTGCTCGAGCTTGAAGAATTCTTTCGTCTTCAAAGTCTAGTAGGTTGGCGGAAGGTATCGTCCACGTACAACATCTTTCAACTGAGTCCAAGTGACAACAGCTTCAGAAATACCTTGATCTTTGCACCATTGCTTCCACCATAAACGACCCTAGCTAACTAACTTAAGTTTGGCTATCATTGCTTGATTGGTAGTACTTCTCGAAGCAAAGAAATAATCATCAATCAGCTCAATCCGTATCTCTGTCTCCATTGTGACGTCTATTCCTTTTCCATCAAACTTAAGTGCCTTAATATGCTTGAGAATGAATTTCTTCTCTTACATTTCAGTATTCATGGGTGCAGAAGGTGCCTAACAATCAAGCCATACCACTTCGATTATTTTGTTCAGGATACGCCTATGAACCATACATTAATCAATCACGTGTCATTACAAAGTTTCGCTCTAATACCAATTGTAATGTGCCTGCCTATCAACTATTCAAGCACATTTTAGCGGTCCATTGAGAAATGAATCTAAGTATTGCTGCTCAGCACTCCCATGGAATGTTTTAGGCTTTGTCACCTAGGGTTTTAGGGTTTCCTCAGTCTACCTCACAACGGAAATTTCTCAACGAACCCACTAGGAACAACCTGAAATTTGAGCTCCTAGTTGTCAAGGATTCCTGACACCATTCTAGCGTCGAGTTTTGGGCATCCTACTTTACACAGAGATACACAATCTGAAGTGGATCCATACCGCACTTGGTTTAAAAAGAATGGGAAATGAGAGGGATGTGTCCCTCAATCTCTCTGCCCATAAGGCATAGTCCCATTCCGGTCCCCTAAAACGGCATGAATCAGGTTCTAACTTAACAATACCTAAAGTCGAATGGCAATAAATCCTTGTGAGAAGCCTCCCAGTTCTCTGGGACCACCCTACCATAGGATGGACCCCACCTACTTTCCTTGATAGATTTAGTTTTCTAATTAGGTCCTACCACATTTATGTGCAACCTTTAAAATCAACTTCATTAATTAGCCTTTTAGTAGGGAACATGGTTCATTCGCGTAATTTATAGCAAAGACACGAAAACAAAACAAGCAGTCATTTTGACAAACAAGTTCCTTAACTTATCTTGAAGTTAATCTTTGTCTCCTGCCCATACATGAGAATTATGTATCCCTTCTCTCCAACAGAAGTACCTGGTCCAAATCACATGGCACCGAAATTTCCATCCTCTCTCTCTCTCTCTCTCTCTCTCTCTCTCTCTCAAGCTCTCTCTCACAATCCCTTGGAGGGGTATTCTTCTCTCTACCTTTCTCCCACAACCTCTCGGGGTCTCCTTATGCTCCCTTATGCCTCCCCATGCCTCATATTTATAATGAATTAGAGAGGAGGGGATAAGACTGAGAATAAGAGTGGAGGGGCTCTTGGACGAATCAGTGATCTGATGCTCAGATCATAAATCCGATGGTTGCATTGGCTCCAAAAGGGGGGTAAAACTTCAAGACACTTGGTTAGAAATCTCTCACTTCACTCCTTTTTTTCTCTGTTCGAAGTGCTATCTACTACCTGTAGACTGCGATCGCGGTGCGTTGGATTTTGCCAATCACTTTTCTTTATTTTTTTTCTTTTTATAAAATCTCCAAAATAACTAAAACATCACTTATCTTTTCTTTTAAATGACATCCAGTTCTATATTTTTAGAATAATATCTAAAATATCTAGAATATGCTAGTTTTGCCCAAAATCTAATATTTTTGGACCATTCAAACTATACACATTAATACTAGTGATTAATATAGCTCATAAGTCTCGTTCACATTGTAACTTTCATGAAGGGTGGCTACATTCCTTGTGAATTAGAGAAAAATATCAAATTTATGACTCTCATTTTTAATTAAAAAGTATATTTTTAATTAAATAAAAATTATTAGCTATTAACATTAGTTAGTTTTTACCGTAGTTAGTCTTTAGTTAGTAATCTTATTAACTGACTAACTAACTTTCGAACTAACCAACTAACTTTTATTGCGTGGAAATATTACACCAAATGGTGTCGCCCGATGCTCCCTTAGAGTATCATGGGGTTTGTCACTTTGACATTACTGAATCTACATCACAATGGAAGAGTTTTGGTCGAACCCACAAGGATTGACCTAAATTTTCGGGTTCCTAAAATCAGTAGGGTCTCTTAACAGCCAGCTAGCATTGGTAATTTCGAGTTCCCACTTCCTATAGGATTACTTGAATTGAAGCAGAATTACCATTGCACTTGGTTCAAAGAGAACGGGAGATGAAGAGGAGTGCAATACGTCAAACCCTCCTTCCCATAAGGCAAAATCCCATTCCAGTCCCCTTAAACAATGTAAGTTGGTTTTACCTAGTGACTAGTTGGTCAATTTATCATCTTTCTATTTCTTTTATAGATTTAGAAAAGCTCATAGCTAATCGAGACCACCCTACCATTGGATGAACCCATCGAGGGTCACACCCACCCACTTTCCTATTATGATGGTATCATCTTTAGTTTTTTAATTACCTACAATATATTTATTAAAACATATACAACTAGCTTTCTTAATTAGTAAGTTAAATCACACGTTCCTTCACATAATTTATCTCACACATACGATTCAAACAAACCATGAGTAAAACCAATTCCTTTATTATATTTTGGAAGTTTATTACCATTTTTATCTTTTTGATGTGGAAGATATACATAATTCCACGAGGGTATTCTACCCACCAAGATTCCATCCTTCTAACTAGTATTAGGGTTTTAGGATCTCATCCTAGGTCACGAAGGGACTCGTCAAATTCTAGGAGTAATGTGGAATTTATGGCTAGAGTCCCCCCTGGTATCCATATTTCCTACTACTCAAGAGTATCCCTATGGACAGACCTTTTTGCTATGGAGTTGGTCTAAACCGCTCAAAGCGATAACCATGACCCCCTTGGAGTAGGGTCTCGCAGCTAGCTTGGGGGTAGCTTAGTTGTGATATTTCCTTTTATCCTATTTATTAATGTTTTTAATCAAATATCTAGATTCTAGCAAACACAAACAAAACATATAATGATGTAATGACAATCACACCATCGTCAAGGTAGACCTTAACCTAAGGTAACCTTACAATCTAATGAGAATTATCCTCCCCATAAAGAAGTATTGAGTAAAAATCTTTCAATTTTGTCAAGCAAGACACGAATTTCATGTCTAGGGCAACATAAGTGAATTTTCTTTATTTGGTACTCAGAAAAATATTGCGACGATAACTTAACAAGATGAGTTACAAGACCTTTAAATAGACTTTCACCTTTGAGGTGTTAATCAACACTTAAACTTGTCGCATTTGTCACTAAATATATCGAGTTATTTTACTCATTTTGTGCAATATCCTCCTATAACTATTTTCATCATGATTCTACAGATTATAATATTGACTAATCTAACTACAAATCATAGATAAAAATTAACAGTTTATGCATGTACTAATTCACTCTCTAGATGAAAGTTATCATTTCGTGTAAGTGTAAATATGAAAGCTAATATTTTATGTATTTAATTTTTATGTGAATATTGTCCATGTAATTTAAATAAGTAGTTATTGTACCATTTTATGCAAAAGCTAATATTTTATGAAAAATTTTGATAAAACCTTATTATTTTATGTGGTGATATGAAAACAATAGCCTATATCTCAGTTGTGAATAACGTGCTTTGGCATGTCAACATTGAAAATTTCGTCTTTGCTTGCATTTGCATTTGCCACATCCCGATGTTCTATTAGTAGTGGCAAATCTAGCAACCTCATGCACTCTCGTATCTCTAGCAATACTTGTTCTTTGATTGGTTGTCGTGGATCTCATTGTCTTTGCGCCTCGTTGCTTTAGAGCCACTGTTTGCAAGCGAGTTTGAGAGATAAAGAAGGAGGAATGAATTCGGGATGGGAGAGTATGAGAAAAGATTGCCTAATTGAAGGCCGAGAGAGGACGGGTTGAACTAACTCCCTCCCTCTTTCTAACTCTCTCTCTCATATCCTCTTCGAGTAATTTTCTCTCTCTCTCTCTCTCTCTCTCTCTCTCTCTCTCTCTCTCTCTCTCTCTCTCTCTCTCTCTCTCTCTCTCTCTCTCTCTCTCTCTCTCTCTCTCTCTCTCTCTCTCTCGCTCGCATAGCCTCTCGGGGGGGGGGGGGGGGGGGACATGTACTTCTACTCCACAACCAAGTAGAGGGCATGCCTTTATATAGGTAGAAGGGAGTCCATGCTACCTCTCCCTTCCCCTCTCTCTCCTCTCTTTATGTTAAAACAACTCCTTTAGTCAGAGTGGGAGCTTCTCTCTTTATTATTATTATTTTATTTTCTCTTTTTTCTTTACAAAAGGGGGATTGTGAGGCTATTAACGCTAATTATGGTGATAAATTTGATGATGAGGATGATGTAAAAATGATGATGACGGTGATGATGATGATGATGATGGTATGGCCAGGGGCTTGTTCAATGTGGATGCGACCTTCTTTTTGGCAACAACAAATTAGTCGATGTCACTTTTTTTTTGTCTTTTTCTCTTTTTTTAAACGTTAGTTATTAGTTATAAGGGTTAGTAAGCTATATAAGTTGGTCTTACTAACCTTACTAACTCATAATTATACCTACTAACTTACTAATTAACTTTACTAACTAATGAACTAACTTACTAACTTACTAATTTACATTACTAACTTATGGATAAACTAACTAACATTTATCGAAGGTGCAGGAATATTACGTGGTCTGAGTGGTCAAACTCAAACTCGAACGATGGGTGCCCATACAAGCGTCTAAGTGGGCATCTAAAACTTAAGATCTGAGGCCCAAATTTGGTCCAAGTTTGAGGGGTCAATCAAGTTGGACATCCAAACGGACTTAAGTGGCTTGGATGTCCGATCTTGTCCAATATTCGACTGTCCAAGGTATGTGCTCACCATTTGAGCAATGCATAGAAACACATCGAATGGCATAAATATTCACTTTAATGACTTGATGATCAATATCCAATGCACCCAAGGTTCTAAAGCAATGCAAAAATCACCAAATAGGACTCAAGGCATACTTGGAAGGCCTGAATGTGTCAATACTAAGTATTGCTAGTGTTGTTGCCCCTCTGGACATGTCACTCACTATCTCTTTCTTAATTTCTCGCTTTCAATCTCACAATGTGCAAATGAGCTCTCTCTTCTCCTTTTTCACCTTTTGCGTTCTCTCTTTCTCCCCTTACACTATGTTTTCCTTCCTAGGCATAAAAAATCTTTTTCCTTTCTTCCTTCCCATGTTCCTCTATTTCCTAGTTATACAGAGAATTATATTTTCCTTCTTTTTCCTTATTTTCCAAATCTTAACGTCTCAAAATCTAATCAAAATACACTTCTCCTACTCTAACCAATGCACAGAAAGCTTTCTAAACCTAAACTAATCCACAAGAGAGATCGAATGGTCTGTGACTCCTTTACTTCCTACCTAAAACCAAGTGTAATTTCGGGGACAAACTCCTACTTTTTCACTTGATTTGGAGTGCGCAAGTACTCAAGCTTAAAGGTCCCAAAAACGGAACCAAAATATCATCACTCTCACAAGCAAACCACCAAGACCCACAAATTTCTTATTGCTTCAAGTGTTTCAAAATGAGACCTATGGCTACCTCTCACATAGCTGTGAGCACTCTTCCACACACCAACGTAGTGAGCTTACCTTTAAATCTGATCAAGTACATCCTCCCATGAATCGATTGATGGCTCCACGATTCAAGATGGATCCTCAAGAAGCACCATCTCCAAGCTCTAAGCTTTGACCTCCATAGCCATATGCGCAAGAAGGGAGAAGAGAAGATTATGATGATGATGAAGAGAGGAGAAGAAGAGCTTGTCCATAGTTGTCCATAGTCCCTCACTCACACACACACACACACACACACACACACACACACACTCTCTCTCTCTCTCTCTCTCTCTCTCTCTCTCTCTCTCTCTCTCTCTCTCTCTCTCTCTCTCATGCACAAGAAGGAAGCAAGATCAAGAAGCAAGAAGAGAATAAGTTTTACACACAAGAATGAGCTTATTCTCTCCTTGGACAACCATCCCCTTTTAGGCCATCATTCCTCTACTCTCTTTTTTTCTCCTTTCAATTAGTGTAGGCTGCCTCAACCCGCAGCTCTCAATCTTTGTAACTTGCACAAGATCGACACTCTTTTACAAAATGAATTACAATGTGCTCGGTGCTTTTCTTGCTAACATATGAAGGTGCAATTATTATTTTGTACTTCCTTTTGCATTTGAGACTTTTCTTTACACATCATGTCTTCACATTTTTTTGAGTGCACCTTTATCCTCCTCTATCTTTCTCTTGCCTTAGCATTGTCTTCCATTTTTTATTTTTCGACTTTTCCATCTTTGTAATAAAGCTAACCTAACTAGCCTAAACTGGCCTAGCTCCATGTCCAACATGGATAAAGAAATAGGAAATCAACAAGATAAACTGAAAATGGAAAGAGACTAACCTTCGTTAACATGGCAAGTAGCCATAGCTAAAAATGGAATACAAGAAAGAAAGTTACCTAAAACAAGATGTCTTCAAATGATCAAGAGATAATGTTACATTTGGCTGGTTGCCATTTTATAGGTAAACCCTGGCTAATCCCTAGCTAACCATAATTAAGGTTTCTTTGCACATGTATGCCCTAATTCATAAAGGTATTTACAAAGGCAAAATAGGAGGGCAAAATTTCCTACATGACAATCTTGGTCTTCCAAGGGTATAACATATATACACATGGCTATATGGTATTTTGAAGGAGGGTACACAGGTTGTACTTCAGTAGGCATGGGTTTATGATACATAACCATGATCAAATTTGACAAGATAGGACAACTACAAGTTCCAATAGACTGTTATCATAGTCTAGACCATCACAAAAAGTGAAAAAGATATTTTGATTTTGACATAGAACTTTTGTACTACACATGCAGAAGACAAAGCAAGCTTTGATTCTAACTAAGAATTTTGGCAATTGGAGTTGTGGAGCAAAAGTTATGCTCATTATTTTTAATCACGTGGTCACTAAAAATAACTCTTGGATAGCTAGGTAGGGTATACTATTTTGAACTGGCACTATCCTTTACCAAGTTCAACTTGTAATTTTAGAAATTTTTCCCTACCTACATTTACTAAGCTTCATTTTGAGCTCATAAAAACAAGGATCAAAGGGGTACAACTATTGATATATAGACAATCTTATTTTACTGCAACCATTCCAATGGCCAAAAATAAGAAGAAATAGTAAATGTTGGAAAGTATAAATGAAGACTTGGCTAAGTATCAATAAAAGATAAATTCATCTATTAGATTAAAAAAACATATATAAAATAAAAAGAATAATGGCCATATACATGAAAAATCACAATGGCCAAGAGACCCTATTGATGGGATACATATGTTTGAAGCAACACATGATTCAAATGAGTTTCAATAACTTTATCATAGGATTGAATGCATGAACGAGGGTATCAATCAATTGAAACAAATTATTGATGATAAGTTTGGACAAATTGTTAATCACTTTAAGAATTTTGGATAGTATAATCAATTGTTGGACACTAAATTTGATCAAATAATCACAATTCTCAACAACTTGGGCATAAAGTGGCAAAGCACTCAACCTGTCAAATGATAATAGTGTATCAATTCCAAATGATAATGTGAAGTCAAGGGTAGCCAATTAGTTTATACACTCAACCTATGAATAGGGTGGTCCTTCAAGAGTTAAGGAAGCAAATCAGCCTTCTTCTAGCTCATGGAATAGGGGAAGGCCAAATTTTATCTCTTCAAAGGATCATGGAGAGCTTGAGAAAGCTCAATGTGTTGATAAAGAAGAACACATTCATGGGTGTAACCCTTTCTATAAACACTTTTACCCAAATGCCTAATGATAAAGAAGAAAACATTCATGGGTGTAACCCTTTCTATAAACAATTTTACCCAAATGCCTAATGCTAGGAATGGAAAAAATTAACACTTTCATGAAGACTCAAGAAGGGAGAATAGAGTTCAGCATGTGAAAGATCTTAAGGAAATGTTGTCACCTATTTAGCCCAATCATAATCATCAACTACATGGAACTAACTCACTCAATCACACATTACTCTTTTATCAACAAGAAAAACAGTTAGCAATCCTTGAATAATAACCATGGATAGAAAATATTGGATAATCTCTCTCCAAGGCAATAGGCAAGTGGTTTACCCAACAACTATGGCTATCATTACTACTATGATAGAGAATACAAAGAGAAAATCAACATATCATAGTTCAAAGGGGATAATCCCTCACCAATGAGATTGAATAATGGATCACTAAGTTGGAAATGTATTTTACCCTCTATCCATGCCATGATGAGGCAAAGATTTGTTATGCACATTTACAACTAGAGGACTATGCACATACAAGATGAAGATACATGAGGAAATTCGGGGATGATTTTAAGACATGGGAGGACTTTAAGCCAATCATCATGACCCAATCTTTTGTATCTCCAATGGAAATGTTTTTTTGGAAAGGAAATGGTATGATCTTAGTAGACAACAAGGCTCTATAGTTAGGGAGTATTCCAACCAATTCCTAAACCTTTCCATGTATGTTGAAGACATTTTTGACTCATGAAAGTTGAATAAGTATATTTTTGGATTAGATCCAAACTTTTCAATAGAGGTGAAGATAACACAATACATAATAAACTTACTTATTGCTATTATGGTCCTATCAATTTTTGAGAAAAGTTGGAGATCTTGCCTACCAACTTGATTTTTCTTCAACCATACGTATTCACAATGTTTTCCATGTCTCTTCGCTCAAAAAGTATATTGGGCTTGATATTTAATGAAATAAACTTAGCCTAGACTAAATTGAAATAACAAGATATTTAAGAAACAACAATTGAATCAAATGGTCATAGCCATGCTATAGATGAAAATGTATTAAATCTATAACACAATGAAGCCATAGTTAAATGATATTAAAGATGCAATGAGAATCATATATGAGAGGTTGCTGCAAGAAATCCACCTCTTGCTATGGTGGGAATTGAGTATTCACCCTCAATGTCCATGGAGAAGGAAAAACCCTCAAGCTCCAAGAAATGGAGAAGTTTAAAAATGTGCTAAAAGATTATTATAATGGCATACTCCTACATTTTATACTCCAATCCTAATCAAGCTATTTTTCCTTAAGCTAAAGGGTACAAAATTTATTTTATTACAATCCATCCCTATCCAAAAGCTTTGTCCTTAAAACTTGAAGATGGAGAAGGTAAACAAATGGTAGAAATGAATAGAAAAGGGCCAATGTTGGAGTAATTTTGGAGAAGCCTCATTGATAAGATCAAATAGTGATTTTTAAAAATTCTATTCTTAACAAGATAGCTATAGAAAATGGCCCATAACTTTGGATAGACATATCGGATTCGTGCATATAAAGTATAAAAATGAAGTATACTTCGGTAGGTATCCATCCACGCCTTCAATAGATTTTAGCCTAGAATGAATTAAAGTAACAAGAAATTCAAGAAACAATAATTGAATCAAATATCCATAGCCATGCTATATATGTAAATCTATTAAATCTATAGCATAATAAATCCATAGCTAAATGATATCAAATATACAATGAGAATCATATATGAGAGGCTATCATAAGAAATCCACCTCTTGCTATGGTGGACACTAGGTATTCATCCTCAATGTTGATGGGGAAAACTAGAACCTTCAAGCTCCAAGAAATAGTGAAGCTTAAAAATATGCTAAAAGATTATTATAATGGCACACTCCTGCCTTTAGTCCCAACTAAGCTATCTTCTTTGAAGCTAAAGGGTACAAAAATTATTTTATCATAATCCATCCCTACCCAAAAATTTTGAGGACCTCAAAACTTGATGACAATGAAGGTAACTTGAATGGTAGAAATGAATAGAGAGGGCCCAGCTAGAGTAACCTTAGACAACCTTATCGAGATCAAACATTGCATTTTTGAAATTCTACCTTGAATAGGGTAGCTGTAGAAAATGGCCAATAACTTTGGATAAACATGCTAGATTGGAATATGAAGTGTACAAATAAATTATACTTTAGTGCCTTCAATTAAAATGAAATTGGCCTAGAATAAATTTAAAAAACAAGAAATTCAAGTAACAATAATTGAATCAAATGGCCATAGCCATGCCATAGATAAAAATGCATTAAATCTATAGCACATGAAGCAATAACTAAATGATATCAAAGGTACAACAAGAATCATAGATGAGAGGTTGCCACAAGAAACCCACCTCTTGCTATGGTAGACATTGAGTACTCACCCTCAATATTGGTGGGGAAGGCAAGAACCCTCAAGCTCCAAGAAATGAAGAGGTTTATAAATGTGTTAAAAGAGTGATTACAATGGCATGCTCTTTTTTTTAATACTCTAGCCCTAAGTTAGTTATTTTTTTATAAGCTAAAGGGTAGAAAAATTATTCTATTACAATCCATCCCTACCCAAAATTTTTGTCATCAAATCTTGAAGATAGAGAAGGTAAATGAATGGTAGAAATGAATAGAGAAGGCCCAATGCTGGACTAGCCTTGGAGAAGCCTCATCAAGATCAAACAATGAATTTTTGAAATTCTATCCTAAACAAGGTAGCTATAGAAAATGACCCATAACTTTGGACAGACATGTCAGATTGGTAAATATGAAGTATAGAAATTAAATATAAATTAGTAGGTATCCATGCATGTCTTTGAAATTCAAATTTGACATCAAGAGGCTAATTATTTTGAATGCAAAAATTCAAATAACTTTTTCATCCTTGAGTTCATCCACCAAATCATCAATGTGGGATATTGGGTACCTATTATTTACAGTGCTCTTGTTGAGGTCCTTATAATCAATGCACATCTTGTAGAATCCATCTTTCTTCTTAACAAATAGTACATGAGAAGAAAAAGGTGACTAATTAGGCTGAATATACCCCATTTATAGCAAGTCTTTAACTTGTTTCTCTACTTCTTGTCTTTTGTAATTTGATAATATGTAAGAAGATTTGTTGATAGGTTTAGTACGAGGTGTGAAATCAATAGGATGGTCCACTCATCTCTTGGGTGGTAATGATGTAGGAGGTCGAAATATGTCTTTAAACTCTTTCAAAATTTTACAAAGATATGGATCATGCTCTTTAGGTGTTGAAGATTGTTGATTTTCATCCACCTAATGAAAAAATGTGAAAATGCAAGACATTGCATTGATCTCTCTTATCTTCTTTTTGTTGATTACTTCCACTTATTTTCTCTCTATACCATTAAGAGTTACTTTCTTCCCCTTTCAAGTAAACTCCATAAACGTCCAATTAGTATCCAAGGAAAACTTTCCAATCTTTTAATCCAATCGTGTACAATAACGATGTCCATAGGACCCATATCTAGGACAATCAAGTTTGTTATAATGGTGCAAGACTATGACAGCTTAATAGGTGTTTGTAGGCATATCTCCTTGCTCAACTCTTGAGCTCCATTTTCCACTTGTATCGTTAAGACCCGGGTATCTATCTCTTGAGGTAATAACTTGACTCAAATAATGATTTGGCATTAACAAAGCTATGTGTGTTATCTCTATCAATAAGAATATGAGAAACCTTAGAATTTATAGTGCCTTTGAGTTGAAGTGTATTCTCTCCTTACAACCCATCCAAGCATCTTGGGATATAGAACATAGCATGAATGAGCATGTAAGATCTAAAGAATTATCTAGTAGTAATCCACCTAGATCAAAAGGAATTACCTAAATCAAATGGAAACTTGTTGGCCGGCTCTAAATCCTCCTACACAAATTGATCATCATGGTCATGTACCTCATCATAAGTAAGAGATGCCTCATCTTGTATTTGACCTTCCTCATGTGCTTCATCTTCATTTGAAACTTTTTCATGTCCAAATCTTGTTGGATTATTTGAGTGATAAGTGACTCCTATCTTGGATTGAAAAGAGCTCACTTCTCTTCTATATTTTTGGTTATAGTGTTCAGCATACTATATGGTTGCATGTACATTCGCAGGCTTTACTACCCCCACCTTTGCTTAAATGTTTGGATCTAATCCAATGTAACATGCCCGCTTGTCTACTTGCGGGACACATCTTAGCAGCCCATCGGGAGGAGTGTCTAGAAGGCTCCGCCTGGCACTCATAGGGAATGACACAGGGTTTGCCATCTAGGTCTTCCCAAGTCTCCCCTAGCGGAAGTGTCCAGCCGTTCCCACTTGGGATCGACCAAAGGTTAGGGTTCCTTTCCTATTAACAAAGTCTCTAGGAAGGAGCTAGTGTTGAGCTCCAAATGTACCACCTTGCATAGGAACAACAGAGTCAATGTGAAATCATGCTGCACTTGGTTGATGGAGAATGGGGAACGAGAGGGATGAGAAGCTCAACCTCTCTGTCGAATGGCATAGTCCAATTCCTTTTCCCTAAAATGAAATAAACCAAAAATTTTACATCTACTGATACTAGGTCTTCATTGTCTTATTATCTCATCATTTGAGAAAAGTTCCCAGCTAATCGGAACCACCGTTCTATAGGACGGACCTAAATCACGTCCATCACACTTTTCTCAGTTTTCTTTAGTTATCTAATTACCTAACACATTACGTTTTCACATGCAAAATCAGCTTCCTTAATTAAAGAAATTAATCATGGGTTCCTTCACGTAACTTAGGCACTGACACAAAAACAATGCCAAACAAGTTTCTCTTTCTCTAATAATTACTCTTTATTTATAAAAATCTTGGAGTACATCCAATATCACACCCCAAGGCTATCCCAACAATCTACAGGATTCGTGCTCCAAGTTCCGCTCGTTGACTAGTACATGGGCCTCGAGATCCCATCTCGAGTCACGTTGGCCTCTTGTACGGGATCCGGAGCAAGGGATTTATAGCTAGAGCCTTCCCTAGCACCTAAGCGTCCTCCCGCTCTAAGTAGCATCTACGGAGAGACCTCTCTCGATGGGTTAGGTCCATATACCCGGTGTGGTTAACAACCCCCTTGGATAGGGCCAAACAGAAAGTCGGAGGTAACTGTTCCTGCCTCTCCCTCCAGGTTTTCAACTTGAAGCATTAAGTAATTTCCTTGAATTAGTTCCTTGAGCAAAGAGATCAATTAATGTACCTAAGTACAAGCACGAACATTTCAGAGGTTGTTTGTACAACCGATTGCTAAGGTGTGACTCCTTTTTTTCCAGATGCTCCCAGCACCCGATCTTGGGTCTTTTCACGACTTGGCAAGATCCCAATAATTTCAAACAAGATACGCAATCAAATGGTCTTGGTAAGTTGACTTATACTTGCCCTTTTTCCTTGGGTTTTACGTTAGGGTATCTTAGTCCCTAACTCAAGCATTAGCTGATCAGTCAAGGCAATAGACATGCCTTATTCGCAACCCAACCAAGGGTCTTTTAATCTCTAATTCCAACCAAGCTCAATTAACACACATGGTATTACATGATTCTTCATTTAAACTTTCAAGATGCAATCTAGATGCATGCGATCCTTCCAATTCTCTTAGTGCGGTTCTATGCAAGATTTTCCAATCAACCTTAACCATCATGCACGTTGAGCATTTAATATAGTTGTATCTCCTAATGACTTTTATCTCTCTTTATTCCTGGCAACGAGTACTTATTTCTAATGCACCGGATCACATGTGACTTGCGTTTATGAAAGTCTAGGGTTTTGTCTAACAATGCAAGTGTATCTCATGAACAGAAATTAATATTTCATGTGTTTCTTTTAACCATGATTGCGAAACGTGAATTCTAAATGGCTATTCATACACTGAATTAGTTAAAAAGCTATCATTTTATGTGAAGTAAGGCGATAACCTTATCATTTTATGTGTGTAACAGTTATCATTTCATGCTTAAAATCTTATGCAAATTCCAACTCTACCGTTTCGCGCATATATCTTAGTACTTAGAGTAAAGAGAACCCTAAGACTCGTTCTTGTTCCATGCATGACATCGATGCTTTCATCCCTTCCACGAGAAATAATTTCTAATTAATTTTAAAGCTTAGAACCTGGGCTTGATTCGTGTGTGCTGCATTGGTCGTTCCGCTCGCCCCTCTAGCATTACCGGTGGCTTGGATGCCTACGCTTTTTGTGATTTTCTTCTTGGGAGCCATTCACCTCACAGAGATTGGGCAGTACGGACCTTAACGATTTCGGGTTGACACATTCTACTGGGAAAGACTGTTGGATGGGATTCGTTGTCGAGAGAGTGGTTTGGGTGACTTGTAGTTGTTACTCTTTTTCTCTCTCTTCTTCTTCTTTTTCTCCTCTCCTCCTTTCTCTCTCTCTCTCTCTTCTTCTTCTTTTTTCTTACTGTCCTACTCTCTCTCCCTCTCCTTCTCTCTTATTTCTCTACTCTCTCTCTCTCTCCTTCTCCCTCTCCCACTTCCTTTCTCCTCCTTCCCTCTCTTTCTCTTCTTCTTCTTCTACCTTTCTCCTTCTCTTCTTCTCCTTCTTTCTTATCTCCCCTTCTTCTCTTCTCTTTCTCACTCCTTCTCCTTCCTTCTCTCCTTCTCCTTCTCTCCCTCTTCTTCCTCTTCTCTCTCTCCCTCCTTTCTCTTCTCTCCTTCTCCTTCTCCTTCTCCTTCTCTCCCTCTTCTTTTCTCTCCCCACTCCTTCTTCTTCTATCTCCTCACTCCTTCTCTCCCACTACTTCTCTTTTCTCTACCACTCCTTCTTCTCTCCTTCTCATTCTCTCTCCCTCTCCCTCCTCTTCTCTCTCTCCCTCCTTCTTTCTCTTCTCTCCTTCTCCTTCTCTTTCTCCTTCTCTCCCTCTACTTCCCTTCTTCTTACTCTTCCTCATGGGGCCCATGGCGCTGGTGATCAGGGGAAGGGTGGTTATGGTCGTAGTCCAGTGCCGTTTCAACAGCACGGTGGGTGACCAGAGGGGAGTGTGGTTGTGGTCGTGGCCTAGGGCCCGTCCAACAGCACGGAAGGTGATCAGAGGGGGGGTGATTATGATTGAGCCCAGGGCCTGTTCAGTAGCACAGATGGGGGATAATGCCCAATTGGAGGGCCCAACAGCACCGCCAGCGAGGAGAGGGGTGACATAAGGGAGGCTGGGTAGCGGAACAGTCGTCAGACCAGAGCAGGTCGTAGGGGGGAGACTTCGTTTGGAAGGGCCCAGGAAGGTGGTGCAGCGCCTGTCGTCCAGGCAGTGGGGGTGGCTATGACCGAGAGCCCAGGGGGTGGTGTAGTCACTACTGACGGGAGGGAGAAATGACCTTTAACGGAGGCCCAAGGGCCTTGGGTGGCAGTTTGGGGAGAAGTTGGTGACGTCTCGAAGGGAGCATAGCCTCTCTGTATCCTCCTCTCTCTCTCTCTGGGGAGGGGAGAAGCCCTCCCCTTATAGGAGGTAGGTGGCATGGCCACCCCTCCACCTGGAGGTTGCATGCCTCCCCCCCATCATCCAGTCACTCCCACTCTCTCTCCCCCTCCCCCAATTGCTGTCGGCAGGGAGAGAGGGGGGAGTAAAAAAATTTGAACTAGTGAATTTTTTTTTTTCCTTTTCCTTTAAAACTTTAGGGGAGGGTTCCTATGGTCCATTACATTCTCTCCCCCTTAGAGGAATCGAGATGTCCTCATCTCGAGAGGAGCTGGGGCTATTGTTGGTTGAGAGTATCTTTGTCCATCCAGGTGGCATCCTCTTTGGGATAACCAGACGAGGTATTCTCTCAAGATCCTTGACCTCAAATGCCTCTCCCTGACATCTAGGACTCTATCAGGCCGTAGCTCAAGGACTCCTTGGCTAGGCATTACAACTTGGTGATCATCAAGTACATGATTTGGATTAGATAGATACTTTTTCAATAGGCTAATGTGGAATACATTATAAACTTTTAGAGTTGCGGGCAGCTGTAGTCTATAAGTATTAGGTCCTAGGCACTTAGTGATCTTATAAGGTCCACAATACCTTGGACTTAGCTTCTTGTACTCTCCCAAGGACAGTGAACTCTTTTTAGGGCATACATAGATGAAGACCATATCACCTTCAACAAAGGATCTGTCTTGCCTTTTCAAGTCCGCGTAAGCCTTCTGTCTGTCCTTGGCAGCTTGGATGTATTGTCTTATTGATTTGATTTGATCATCCATGTCTTCCAACATCTGCTTTGAAGCTTCTACCCTCAAGGTTTGATTCGAGAAGCTCAAAGGTTTGATCATCCATGTCTTCCAACATCTGCTTTGAAGCTTCTACCCTCAAGGTTTGATTCGAGAAGCTCAAAGGTTTGATCATCCATGTCTTCCAACATATTTGAGAATGTCACCCTTGAGCCTACTATCCTAATAATGGCTCTTCTTGACCACATTAAGGGTCTTGGCATAGCCAGGATGTCTTGAGAAAGGGGAGTCATGGACTTTCCAAAGTATCTTCTACTTGAGAGATTGGCTTGCGGGGATACATAATCTTGTCCTAAAGTAGACAAGTCCACTACTGATAGAGAATTCTTGATACTTTGTTTTTAGCTTAACGTCTTAATCCTTGACGGGGATCTCCCTTAGAAATTTTTGATAGACTGGGTCATGACATGCCTCTTCTCTAGCTAGCTCAAGGATTGGGTTGTTTGGCATTGATACCTCTGTGGCTAGAGATCTTGGTGTTTATGGATCTTGCAAAATAAGAGAATTTAAAAATGTAATGTGACTGAGTGTATCGGCAACTGCATTCTCTTTTCCAGGTCTATATTTGATTTTAAAATTATATTCTTTTAGCACTTCGATCCATCGACGTTGCCTCATGTTGAACTCATTTTGGGTGAATATCCATTTAAGACTCTTGTGGTCCGTCACTAAGGAAAATTTATATTACCTAGTAGGTAATGTCTCCAAAGTTTGAAAGCATGGACGATAGCCAGTAGCTCCAGGTCGTGGGTAGCATGATTCTTTTCATGGCTCTTTAATTTCCTTGAAGAATATGCTATAGGACGACCTTCTTGCATAAGCACATATCCAAGGCCAAGTGCGCTAGCATCAATTACCACTTCAAACTCCTTACTAAGATCAGAAAGTTTCAGGATGGGTGCTGATACTAAGCTTTGCTTTTAGCTTGTCAAAGCTGGTCTGTTTTGTAGGTGACCATACAATTGCTACTTGCTTCTTTAGTAGATCAATCAGAGGCGCTGCAATCAAAGTATAATCTTTGATGAAGATCCTGTACTATCCTGTCAATCCAAGAAAGCTACGTATTTCTTTGATAGAAGTTGGTATTGGCCATTCCAGAACGTCTCCAACCTTCACTGGATCTACTGCTGAAATTCCTTCCGCTGATACAATGAATCCTAGATATTCAATCTATCGCTTGAAAAATACACACTTATTCTTCTTGGCATAAAGCTTGTGTGCTCTCATTGTTTCAAAAACAATGCGAAGCTGGGATTCATTATCTTTTTTCTGTTTAGAGTAGACTAGGGTATCGTCAAAGAAGCTGAGTATGAAGTCATCAAGATAGGGCTTAAAGATATCTTGCATTAACCTGTTGAAGGTAGCAACAGCATTTGTGAGCCCGAATGACATCACTAGGAATTCAAAGTGTCTATACCTTGTGTTGAATGCAGTCTTTGGGATATTTTCTTCCTTGATCTTTATCTGATAATATCCAGATCTGAGATCTATCTTATAGAAGATCTCCGCACCTTGAAAACGATTAAGTAATTCATCTATTCTTGGAATGGGGTATTTACTTTTTATGGTTGATTGATTCAACCCTCTATAGTCAATGCATAGCCGAAACATTCCATCTTTCTTCTTCTAGAACAGTATTGGAGCTCCCCATGGTAAATTGCTAGGACGGATGTAGCCTTGATTTATAGTTCCTTGAGTTACTCTTTCAGTTCAATAGCTTCCGGGATGGACATCCTATACTATTGAGATATCGAGCTCCACTCATGATATGCCAGGGTGACCATTGTGCATTTATGTCACCAATTTATTAGCTGCAGATGCGGTTGGTACACCGCCCATGAATAATAGCTAGATGACAGCTAACCTTATCTACTCTAGTTCATGGCTCAGTTAGTATGCCACCTTAGTTAGTTGAGTTTGGTTTGAGATCCATGTATAGGGTTCTTCTATTTCTCTGTACTAGAGCTCTTTTTGGCTTACACAACTAAGAAAATGAAAACTATTTTCAGCCTCCACCTTTGTGTGTATTCCCCCATTGTATAAGTGAGAAAGCTACAAGTGAGACTCCTTCCTTCTCTCCCACAATCTTGACATGGTATCAGAGCCTAGTTCGCGGTAAGGAGCTCAAGAAAGCAAACCAAGATCGCGGTGTTCTGGTAAGAGGACCAGTGTTGCTTTCATTTTTCGAGTTTGGGAGCAAGTCTCTGGAGGTAGTACAGCCGAAAAGTGCAAGAGTACATTGTCTCAGATTGAGACGCCCTTCGCAGTGTAGCAAGAGGGCAATATATGCTGCAGAAAAGGGCTTCAGCCCTTAGATTGCCCTGTTTTTTTTATTCGAGGCCATTTTCAGGCCTGTTTTGGAGGCGGAAGTTTTTCGCACGCACTCAGGAAAAGGGCCTGTTTATTGCTGTGCGACCACTATTCTACAGGTCGGTGAAAAGTTACCGTAGAAATTGTATTGTATGCCTGTGCGCACAGACATTGGGAGTTACAGAATCATCCTTGTTGCCTGTTGATGCAAAATCATCACTAGGAAATGACTGTGTGGTCAAATACCACTTTCGTTAGTTTTGCAGATTTGCCCTTGTGAGGTCAACTGTGTTTTTTGCAGTGACATAATTTTTTGCAGTGTTCTATAATGGCGTCTGATTCTCTTTCACAGATTGTCATTGAAAAGCTTGACAAGAACAACTTCCAAGTATGGAAGTTTAGAATGACGAATTTCCTTATGGGAAAAGGATATTGGAAATTTGTTGCAGGAAATGAAGAAGAACCAGTTCTTCCTGATGTTCCCCAATCAACAACAAATGCAGGTATTTAAAAGATGGTATGAGAGAGCCAGAAAAGTTATGTACTAGTTGTCTATCAGTATTTTAGACTCTATGATTGTGTATATTCAGGATGCAAGTACACTAAAGGAGACATGGGATACTTTGTCAAAAATGTATAGCACAAATACGCGAGCCAGGAAAATGCAGCTCAAGCAAGAGTTGCACAATGTGCAAAGAGAAAGTATGAGCATCAATGATTACCACATGAAGGTGAAGAAGATTGCAGATGCACTTGCTTCCATTGGGTCGCCAGTGGAAGATGATAATTTAGTTTCTGTCACCTTGAATGGTCTAGGAAAGGATTATGCACAATTTCGAACATCCATTTCCATCCGTGAAAGATTTCCTGATTTTGAGGAGTTGATTGCTCTTCTAATTTCTGAGGAGCAGAGAAATGGTGGTACATCTTCTTCAGAAGGAACTTCAAAAGAATTTGTCTTCTACTCAAATGCTAGAAGAGGTAGAGGCAGAGGTAGAGGAGGCCGTGGTAGAAATCAGAATATGTAGCAAACTCAAGAAAATTAGTCCTATGGAGGAGGATGTGGTAACTCTAGAGGCAAGGGGAGCCAAAGAGATTGTGGTGGATGGCAAAGAGGACAAAATGCAAACAGCAATGTTGAATGCTACTACTGTGGTAAAATGGGTCTTATGGCTAAAGACTGCTACAAAAAGCAGAATGACATCATGAATGGTAAATTGCAACAAGGGAATTATGCATCTTCTAGTAGACAGGGTGATGACAGAAATGAGCATTTGTTTATGGTGCAGCACATTGACCAATTCTGTGACAAGTGCAAAAAAAAGCAACAATGTGTGGTATGTTGACTCGGGTGCATCAAACCACATGACAGGTAATGTAGAATAGATGCAGGATGCAAGGAAAATGGAAAAACTAGGATTTGTGAAGACTGGTGATGATACTACACATCCTATTGTGCAGATTGAAAAAATTCCTTTGTCTATGCAGGATGGGAAAAAGAAATACCTATCGGATATATTTCATGTCCCGAATATCACCAAGAACCTGGTTTTTGTTGGTCAAATGGTTGAGCAGGGCTTGCAGGTCAAATTTAATCCTCATGAATACTTTGTTGAGGATATGAAAAATAAAGGTTACTTGATAGCAAAAGGAAAGAAGAAGAGTAGAATGTTTACGTTGGATGCAGACATGCTTGAATTGAGTGCAGCAATGTTTGCACATGGGACCGGTGTAGTTACAGATATTGTTATCTGGCATAAATGCATTTGTCATGTTAATGTACAGCGACTTAAATCAATGCAAGCCCAAAATATTGTTGCATGATTTCCTAAATTTAAGGTTGCCGAAATGCATAAGGTATATCAAGCCTGTCAATTTGGAAAACAGGCAAGGAAACCATTTCCTAGACATGTTCAAGAGAGTAAAAAGTAATTGAAATTAATCCACTCTGATGTGTGGACTACTAAAGCTGCATCTATTGGAGGCTGTCATTATTTTGTCACTTTTATTGATGACTATAGCAGAAAAGGTTGGGTGTATTTTATGAAAAAAAATAGTAAAGTTTTTGGGTATTTCAAAACTCTTAAAGCTATGGTTGAAAAAGAAATAGGCCTGCAAATAAAATGCCTAAGGTCAGATGGAGAGGGAGAGTACCTCTCAAATGAGTTTGCAAGGTTCTTGCAGGAGCATGGCATAAAGCAGCAATATTCATGTAGTCATATCCCACAGCAAAATAGAATTGCAAAAAGAAAAAACATGCATATTAGAGAGGTATCTCGTGCCATGTTCAATGAAAAAGGCTTGTCAGATTTTTACTGGGCAGAGGCAGTTGCTACAGCAGTCTACATAATGAACAAGAATCCCACTGCAGCAATACATGGCATGACTCCAGAGGAGAGGTATACTGGTAGGAGACCAGATATTTCTCATTTGAAATTTTTTTGTTGTATTACCTATGTTCATGTGCCAGATGAGTTGAGATCCAAATTGGATCTAAAAACTGAGAAGTATATCTTTATTGGTTACTCTCTGTAGTAGAAAGCGTATAGATGCTATAACCCTTCTACTCGTAAGTTTACATTGAGCAGAGATGTTATTTTTTATGAAATGAGTAGCTGGTATAAACCAGTAAATGTGATTGATAATGTAGATGCACAAAATGGTAATGCTGCATAGAATTCACATCAGCAGTCACAAGATATTAGTGGACGTGGAGTGTCCTCTAGCGGTAGTTCACATTCTTTGCCATGGACATGCAGATTGAGATTAGGAGAATCTTCTCAAAGCAATGCAGATAGTGGTATATAGATATCATGAAAAGGAAAAGAGAAGGTAGATCAGCCTATGTTTGATGTGAATGTAGGTCACTCTTATGTGGATGGTGAATCCAGTGGCTCAGAATAGAGGATTGATGATGAGTTGGGTATTCCTTCTATTGTTACACCTGGAGTAAGGAAGACTAGGGATGTTTTGAGAGCACCTGGAAGTGAGCCTACCTTGCGCAGGTCTACCAGAGCTAGATATCTTGTGGATAGGATTAAATATGATAGATTTATAGCTATTCACTATGCCTATATAGTCAAAGTGATACAGGAACCAGAACCCACTTCTTTTGAGCAAGCCATGGGAAAAGAAAAATGAAAGAAAGCCATGGATGAAGAAATGGATGCTTTGAAAGTAAATGCTACATGGGAATTAGTACCTTTGCCTAAATATAAGAATGAAATTAGTTGTAAGTGAGTTTATAAGGTGAAGCACAATGTAGATGATTCTGTGAACAGATACAAGGCAAAATTAGTAGTCAAGGGGTATGCACAATCATATGGCATTGATTATGAAGAAACATTCAGTCCGGTTGCAAGGATGGCAACCGTAAGAGCAGTCATTGCTATGGTTGCATCAAAGGGATGGTCTTTACATCATATGGATGTAAAGAATGCCTTCTTACATGGTGATTTGTAAGAAGAGGTCTATATGGAGCAGCCACCAGGTTATGTGCAAGATGTTCATCCTGAGTTTGTTTGCAGGTTGAAGAAAGCCTTGTATGCTTGACGCAAGCACCTAGAGCATGGTCTAACAAGATAGGACAGTATCTTGTTACTATTGGCTTTCAGATTTCCAAGGTAGATTTCTCACTTTATGTGAGAAAAACAGAGAAAGGTATTATGTTGCTAGTCATTTATATTGAAGATTTGATCATCACAGGTGATAGTGATGAAGATATCCTTCATGTGAAAATGCTATTGAAGCAGAAGTTTGAGATGAAGGATTTGGGAGAGCTGTGTTATTTCTTGGGTATTGAGGTGATCAGATCACCAAGTGGGATATGGCTCTTGCAGAGGCAGTATGGATTGGACATGTTGTCCAAATATGGGATGACATGCTGTAAGCCTATTTCAGTACCTTTGGAGTAGAATGTGAAGCTGAGAGCAAATACATGTGAGCTTCTGGAAGACTCTAGACTGCATGTTCAGTGTGTGCACTGTGGAGGCCACATCCCTGCCGAGTGCCAAGATCCAAGATCCAAGCCTTGTGCAAATTGCGGAAGGTTTGGCTATGATGCAATGCATTGTCAATTGCCAAGAAGGTTTCCTTACACATAGCAATACAACTCACCATACTGCGGGAATAGGCCACCTAACTTCTTCGAAAGAGGAGCCCCATTGGCCCTTCTAGCACCTAATGATACAAAACCGGCCGTTCCTAGATTAGAGATCAATCCCACGAGCATACCTAGACTGCCTCCGGACCCTTCGTGACACATCCATCGAGTGATGCTCCCATCCACTACGTGGAAGAGCCCAATGACAAGGAGTCATATGTGAACCCTTACATCTCATATGATGAAGAGGGTAATCTGGTCCTCATGGACTATCGACCAGTGCCGGTGATGGCGTTAGGAAGGGGAAGAGGCATAGGTTTTTCAAGGCCAACCCAAGACCTAGTCACGTGCTAGACTTGTGGTCACCCTGGTCACATATCAACACGATGCCCAAAAAAGAGCAGGCTAATAGGGAGAGAGTTGATCTCAGGTGTGCCGAGTGCAGCATCACCCATCTGTTCAGGGAATGCCCTAGACAAAAGCCGTCCTCGAGATCAGGCAATGTACCATCAGTATCTTTGGGGCTATTTGGCATTGAGACATTCGACAACGAGGATACACCCATCCTGCTGCATGTCATGACACATGCACAAACGCAGTAGGTCAGCATATCACTGCCTGGGCGTAGCAACCTAGACACTACCTCAATAGGAAAGAAGAGTCGTAGGTGGAGAAAGAAGAAAACCAACGCTAAGATTACTCTCAAAACTAATGGAGAGACGATGCTAGTGAGTGGCAGGAAGGTAACTGATATTGAGACTAAAACCTACTCCGAAAATAGCTAAGAAAGGGAGTGCTAAGGTAGGGGAGTACCCCCACCCGAAGTGCCAATTAGAAGTGATTAAAAAGGTCAAGGAGTGGGTAAAGAAAGCCCAAGAGAACCTGAAGGAAGTTGAGGCCATCATAGAAGATGGAACTGAGGACCTCTCTAGTGTGAGCACCCTAGTCTCACCCTCTCGATCAAGGTCAAGATATGCATCTATGCCACGGGGAGCACCACCCAGGAGAAGCTTAGGATCCACGGGCCAGCAAAACACCCAAGGCCAATGGCCTAGAGGTGTGGGAATGGAGGAGAGATAAATGATGAGTAACCTCCTCACAACATTCGACACTTTGGCTAGAACTGAAGCACTAGGTGGAGGAACCAACTGAGCAGATTGCTGCTGACCTGCATGAGCATGATGTAGTCACACAGATACCAAGCTTGACATTGCAGTCAGTGCCTAAATCTCTACATGTAAATGCTTTTTGGGAGGGTACTGAGATGCACATTTTGCTACCTATCCTAGCCCTAGGAGACATGACGTAGAAAGGAATCGTAGACACGGGCGCAGGGGTTAGTGTCTTGAGCCACATAGCCTTGAAAGCCTAGAGAAACCCTCCCATCGAGACTGCTAGGTTCAATGTTACACTAGCAAATGGAATGAAGGTAAGGCCGTTCAGAGTTTTAAAGAATTGGCCAGTGAAGATTGCAGGTGTCCAGTTCTCTGTACACTTCATTGCTATGAAGGGAGTGAACTACGACATCCTACTAGGCCGACCCTGGATGAGGAATGCACGAGTCATCCGAGGACTAGGACAACGGTCTAATATTCTTAGAGAATCATAAGGAAGCAGTAAGGGTGGAGATGGATATGTAGAAGACAACACCGGTTGATCTAGATACCATCTTAGCCACATTGAGGGGTGACACACAACCAACCACATCGTATGGGCCGCTGACCAAGTATATCCCCTACCCTGAGGATGAGCAAGATTGGATGCATATCCTTGCAACCATTGATCTCCCATTGTCGAACGATGAGGAGGAGTATAAGAAAGGCGCATAAGCCATGGGCACACTTAGTACCACTCTGCATGATGGCAAGGAGTGTGTGTGGTCGGCCCAAACCTGTCACTTTTCATGTCCCAAATAATAACCTAGAACTCCAGGAAACCCTAGAGTATTTGACAGGCGAATCGGAGGGCAATCCTTCCGCTAATATCTTGCCCCTCAGAGACCTCCTGGGTGAGCACAAGTGGAAGTGGACCAAAGTTCACGACCTAAACTTGCTATACAATTGGACTCTAGTCATCGATGAGAAAGAGGCTAGAAAGGAGGACCCAGGAGAAGTTAGGGAGTGATGATTCTGACAATGAATATGAGTATTTTTCATCCATCGGTGATGAGAGCGACGAGAAATGGATACCATGGAGGATGATACTGATGGAAGTGTGATAGAGCAGATAAGAACGGACTCTAGGCCCTGAGAAAGGAATGCATATGAGATCAAGAGATGTTATGAGATTGGATTGCGATTGCTCTTGGTTGGAACACATAGGGGTAGTGGATTATGAGCAGGCTGGAATTGCCCAACCACCAGTGGTAGCTGTGTTTAGGACAGAAGCACCTATTAAACTACGACCACCCAAGGAGACTCCTTTCTCCAGTGAGGGCTGTGAATTCAACTCGGAGTTTGAAGTCAATACAGAGAGCAACCCCGAAATGCCCATGCTAGCCAAAACCAAACGCACCAAGGGGGACTTGCTGGTCCACCTAAGGCGCAATCGGCTAAAGGAGGAAAGAAAGAAACGAACAAAAGAGTTAGACACAGAACAACAAAAGAAACCGCATGACCTACCCAAACACTTCAGTAAGTTCAAGAAGGGTGATAGAGTGGTGGTCCTGCTACAAGCAAAGATGTAGGGCTAGACCAGCGAGCCTATTGAAGGACCCGCCAAGGTCAAGGAAGTCAACCTGGCAGGGAAAGGTGAGAAGCCTCAACCTATATTCATAGTAGACAACCTGACCAAGGATAAGGAGGCTAGCCTTGTTGCTCTCCTACGAGAGTACGTGGATGCGTTTCCTGGTCTCTAGATGAACTTAAGGGAGTCGACCCCAATTGTGACCCACAACATCCATATGGTCCCTGACACTGTCCCTGTAAAAAACGCCCTTACCCCATGAATCCAAAGCATGCCCATGCAGTAAAAGAGGAGATTGATGAACTCATGGAGTAGGATTCATCCACAAAATAGAACACATGGACTGGGTATTACCAATAGTGATCATTATGAAGAAAAAATGGAAAGATCCAAGTGTGTGTCAACAACAAGAAAGTCAATGCCACTACGAAGAGAGATAACTATCCATTGACATACACCGAGCACATGCTTGAGAGGGTGGTAGGTAAAGAAGCCTACAGTTTTCTGGAGGACTAGAGCCCCAAGAGGAACACCAAGGAAAAGGGGATTCTATTGCATGAAAATCTATCTTGTGACATCAACAAGATTTTATTTTATTCTTTTGATCATCAAAACAAAGAAAACAACAAATCTTCATGCAGTATCATAGTAAGTATCTCCCGCAAATTTGATAGAATCAATCATAATCTTCAATATCTTCATAGAATTCTTCAATAGAACAATGAACATAGAAGAATACACCATTTTTGAATGAAAATCAATCACATAGTATTCATCTTCAATGTCTTCATATTTTTCTCTCTCAATCTCTTATATACAATTACACTATTTCGATAGAATTGACTATCTCTGGCTCTCTCTCTCTCTCTCTCTCTCTCTCTCTCTCCATCAATAATACATCATCTCCTCACTACAATACTCAATAATAACTCTCAATAATCCTTCTTAGGTCATGGATGCACCTCCCAAGAGGTATGTCTATTGTGAAAAGGCACCAGAGCCACTAAAATGTCTCTTCATAGCTCACTACTGTCACTATCACTCCAGTCTTTTCTTCAGTCTTCAGCAGCTGCTTCTTCCATTTGTTTTAGCTCTTTTGAACTTAGATTCATTCCTTCCAAAAGTTAGAAAACTTTCCCAAAGTCACACATACATTTTATAAAACACTTACAGAAGATCTATAGAACAGTACAGTACACTACCAGAGCAAATACAGAATAGTTACAGAGCAGTTACAGAGTAGAGACAGAGGCTCTACAGAAGGTTTACAGAGGGTTATAGAAGGTCATCAGAACCTCATGACTCATACTAAAACCATTCCAAACTATCAAAAACTATTTAATAAGCTTCCAAAAGATCTTAATCTTCATCAATCATCAATTCATGCTTCATACAAAAGAAAATCAAAATAAAACAAAAGCTATACAGAAGGTATACAGAACCAATCAGAACCTCAACAAAACCTATCAGAACATCACATAGCTTCATATCTCTACTAAAAATCATCATGAGCTTCCAAAACATAATTAATATCATCCAAAACACTCTCAAACACTTCCATTATCAACCATACATCACTCTAAATCCATAAAAAATCAATCATTCAGGTTCTTAAAAACAACAAAAATCAGTAAAAAATTCAGTCTTTTTCTACTCTCAGCATATCCCCACACTTAGAAAGGAAGCGTCCTCGCGACCTAAGGAAAAGAAGAATATAAGTTTACTAAAGAGCTCAATTTTATCTTCCGTAGGATCTTCAACAATCTTGTCAAACCACGACCCCAACTTGTCACCTATATTTCTAGAAAAAACTACTAAAGGAAAACTTTGTTATTCATTAAAACATCTGATAATCATTTAAAAGTCATAACAAATTTATAAAGGATATAAAAGGTTCTTTTTAATCTTTCCACCATATGCTTTCCATCCACCATCAATAATTCGAAAAGAGCTCTCGAACAAATTATTCTCAATCAGTACAAACTCATCACATACAATTATTACAACACACACACACAAACACTAACACAACCATCTGAATGACACCTCCAAAAAGAGATATATATCATTAAGAATAATCCAAATTATATTACAAAGGCATAAATGAAGGTGATCCCTTTTGAAGACTTGGTGGTTTTGAAAACGATCCATGGAGAAGGACTCATCCACAAATGTCTTTGGAGGATTTTGAAAGAACTAAAGGCAGCACATCCTTTCTAGCAAAACAAGGTATCTGCTAGGTAGACATATGGCATGAAAATAGAGGACATCCAACTATTGGGAATCAATATTCACATTGACATTCATGCCTTTGGAATGGCCTTTTGATCGTTATGGGAATACCTATGCATATATGCTAGATACCAAGCAAAATAAACTGTCAATCTCACTGAAAGACCTAGAGATTGTGAATATTGGTGAGAAAAATGAAGGTAATTCTGGTATGCTTGACTAGCAGTTGTCCAGTTCCCTAGAATTAATGGCCAATTTATATGTGGTCCCGTGAGAGAATCAGTCGAGCTCCATCCTCTTCTTCTGAAAATCTACTAATCAAATCCTTCGTACTCACTAACCAACTAAGGGGGTTGAGAAATAGAAGTGGTAGGAGATGAAAGTGGAATAAGCAAAAGACGATGAAGAGATGGGTAGGCAAAATCATAAAAGGAGGAATATGCTAAAGAAGGAATGGCTGAAAATTTAAGTGAATCAGTTAGGAAAGGCGTCAATTGATAAATAGGAAAAGTAGAAGGTATATAGATAGATGGAGAAGGGCATGGTAGAGAAGGGGAAAAAACTTGATCTTCGATGAAAGAACAATAGGTAAATATAGGAATTTGAGGAAAACCTTGAGGTTGGAAAAGAAGAGGTAAGATAGTTGCTGAATTGGTTTGATAAAGGGAAAGATAAGTATCATAGCAATGAGCCATTTGTTCATAGTACAATAGGCTAGGAATAGAGGGACCTAAGACAGATCTTCTCTGGTAGGCATAAAAAAAGGATGAATCAAATGGATGGTTTTTGAAAAGATGATGTTAGAAATCAAGCTCTACCTATCAGTTTATCTTGGTGTGTAACCGACATCTGTGACAACTACTGTGTACAGCTGTCTCCATGTGACTACATTAAATAAGTCGGGTTAGTAGTTAGTTAGTGACTTGACTAGAGTTAGTCAGTCTAGTTTACTTTATATTGTATTGGGTGGTTTAGTGTTATTTAGCATAATGAAGAAAATACATTGAGAGCCTGAAGGCTCATGGATATGACTTCAAGACTGACCTGAAGGGCTGGAAAAAGAAGAGGATTGACTGTCATTTTCACCATTTTGGTCACACAGAGGTATGCATTGTTGAAGGAGACTAGCCATTGATCAAGAGGTTGTTGGTGACCTTGCTGGAGCATTTGAAAGGCCCTATTGAGCCTATGCAAGCCTTGTATAGGCTTAAATAAGCCATCGTGTACAGCAACAACCCCTGCTGATTCTGCGTGAATGCGCCTGTAGGCCTGAATGGACTGCAACATGTGGAAACTCAAATGGGGCACTTGAACAAGACCCACAAGGCATGAATGCTCACTCTTGAAGGTACTTGAAGAGTACAAGAAGTAAATGCTTGTGTGGGAGCTCTGTTATGAGCTGGAGTAACAGACACAGACCTATAATCAGTTCTGAACGGCTATGAAGATGAATGGACAGCATGCATTCAATCATTATTGACATACAGGAGCTTTGTATTACACTCAGAAGGCATCTTTAAAGCACAAGAATGTGTCAAAGCATGTATACATTGGATCTAATGTCTTGGAGCTAAGATTTCTTGATCAGAACACTCAGATCTGAAAGCCATTGACAGGCTGGAAACTGTCATACACAGTGAATAGCAAGCATTGTATCTTGCTGAAGCAATGCATGTCACTTTGGAGCTTCTATCACCTATATGAATTGACATATGCATGCTGAATGTATGGAGGATTGTGGAAAGCATTCATGCTACTGAATACTCAAATCTGGACCTGTAATAATTGCCTTGACAGTGCTTGGATTGGTTATGAACAGTCATGTATTCCTTGACAGTGATTAATGAAGACAAGTTGTCTATGCCTACCCAAATGCTCATGTATTGAACCTATCACTTCAAAGTGAATGTATGACATGATTTGAAGACTTTTTGGAGCTTTTTAAAGCTTGTTATGCTGATTCTTGGTTGATTGCAACTTGTAACCAAATTAGTTGATATTTGTACTTGTTGGTTATGCACTGTTTTGTGCTTCTATGCCTATGTATGGCTTGACACATGTACTAGCAGCTATCTGGGAAGTTCTGGGACATGTATGACATATATGCATGTTGTTTTTAGACTTGAAATTGTTGCTGGTTATACTTAGTCTACAATTTTCAAACTGCATCTTTGGTCCCTGGCAGTGAGGTTGCAGGAGTTTAAATTGAAGCAAATACATAGCATATGCATTGATTGTTTTACCTATGGGTTTGACCATTTGTTTTGGGACTTTTTTGGGTCATTAATGGGCTGAAATACCCTGGTTTCTACTGCAATTAGTTGCAGAAAGCTGTCATAAACTGTTGTGAACTGAACTTGGTCAGTCATACTTATTGATTTGCAAGTAGTTAAACATCTGACAAACAGTCTATTGTGTCATGGCTAATGCACATGGGATTGATAATATCACTCAGATAGTTGGAGAGAAGTTAGAAAACAAGAACTTTGCATTATGGAAATTCAGAATGAAGAACTTTCTAGTTGGCAGGGGTTATTGGGATCTATGTACAGGAGATGAGGCTGCTCCTGAGTTGCCTGCAACGAATCCAACTAATGAACAGAAAAGAGCTCATAGGCTATGGAATGAGAGAGCATGCAAGGTGCTGCATTGGTTTTCTCTATGTATATCTGATGCTATGGTAATTCAAATCACTGGATGTGAGACTCGAAGGATGCTTGGGACATACTGATGAAAAATTATGGAACCATGACACATGCATGAAAGATTCAGTTGAAACAACAGTTCAACAACATGTCTAGGAATGGTAGGAGCATCTAGGTGTATACCACGGAGATTAAGACCATAGCTGATCAACTTGCTACCATTGGCTCAAGTTTATCAGAAGATGATATGATTGCAGTTGCCTTGAATGGATTAGGGAAAGAGTACAAAGCTTTTGACACATCCATTTCTGTTAGAGAAGAGCCCCCTACCTGGGAAGAGCTAGTTGCTTTGTTGCTGCATGAGGAGGTCAAGCTTGGTTTGAATACACATTCTAGTGTATCTCAGAGTAGAGACACTGTGTTATATACTAGCCAATGTGGTAGAGGATTTAGAGGTCATGGTTCATTTCGAGGTCGTGGTGACACTCGTAATGCTTATGGACAGCAGCAGCAACAGGGTAATTGGCATGGTGCAAATACACAAGGCCAGCATGGATCTGGCGGGTTTAGAGACAGGGGGAGATCACCCCGAGGTAGAGGTGGTGGATCTGGTTCATGGTAGTCATCTGATCAGTCCAACAGGGACAAGAATTGCCATTATTGTGGCAGGTATGGGCACATTGCAAAGGATCGCTACAAGAAGCAAGGAGATATGAAGGCAAAGGCCAGACAGCATGGGCACTATGCATCTTCCAGTGGTGCTCATGATGATCAAGTTGATAGACTATTTGCCATGCAGCATGTATCCAAAAATGCATTGAGACATAATAGAGATGATAGATGGTACATTGACTCTGGAGCATCAAACCACATGACACCGCATGGAGAGTGGTTTGATGAGATGGTTGCAGGTACACATGGTCATGTATGTACTGGGGATGACACCCAACATGACATAAAGCATAAAGGAATTATTCCTCTCATGATGCTTGATGGCAAGAAGAAAGGCCTGCATGATGTATTACATGTACCGACCATAACAAAGAATCTTTTGTCTGTGGGTCAAATGGCAAAACAAAATTTGCAAGTAAGATTTAACAAAGATGGATGTTTCATTGAGGAGTATGGAAATGGCTGCAAGTTAATTGCCAAGGGCAGAAGGGATGGCAGGATGTTTACTTTGAATGCGACCATTCCGGGACTTAAGGCAGCCATGTTTGCTCATGATGAGAGTGCCATTCGGGATGTAGAGATTTGGCACAAGTGGATTGGACATGTTAATGTACAAAAGCTGAAATCTATGCAGTAGAAGGAAGTAGTACTTGGATTACCTAAATTCAAGTATAATGACTTTGTTCATGTATGCCTTGCATGTCAGTTTGGGAAGCAAGCATGGTTTTCGTTCATGAGACATGTAAAAAATAGTACTAGGCCTCTACAATTGGTGCACTCTGAAATCTGGAGTCCTTCACATAATGCTTCATTTGAAGGTGCGCGGTATTATGTCTCATTTATTGATGATTTCAGTAGGTACACTTGGCTTTATGTTTTGAAGCATAAAGATGATGTGTTTGATGCATTCAAAGATTTCAAGAAGCATGCAAAAAATGAGTTGGGCTGCTACATATCCTGTTTGAGATCAGATGGAGGAGGTGAATATGTCTCTAATTACTTTGACAGGTATCTCGCTAAATATGGGATCAGAAGACAGCTCACATGTAGCTATACACCGCAACAAAACGATGTTGCAGAGAGGAAAAACAGGGTCCTGATGGAATCAGCTAGAGCAATGCTAAATGAGAAATGTCTGCCAAATGGTTATTGGGCTAAGCAGTGATGACTACTATCTATGTGCTGAATCGAACCCCTACAGCAGGGATTCATGATGTCACCCCATATAAGAGGCTGTATGGTCATAAACCTGTTATTTCGCACTTGAAGGTATTTGGCAGCATTGCATATGTGCATATACCAAATGAAAAGAGGAAGAAATTGGATTCTAAGGCAGTGAAGAGTGTGTTTCTAGGATATGCATAGGAACGAAAAGCTTATAAGTGTTATATACCTTCTATGCATGAGACACTCATAAGCAGAGATGTGGTATTTGATGCGTTAGTATCCTGCTATGGGAATCCTATTGCAATGCCTATTGATGGCTCACCCAATATGAGTCGTGCTGAAAATACTCCTGCAGAGAGTACTTCCATGAGTGGTCCAACAGGTGATGTATCATCTACAGTGAGTCCTTGGACAAGACGATTGCGTTGTCACGCTACTACATCCACTGACACGGATATGTCAGTGAGGGGGAGAACAGATAAGAGAAAAGAAAAGGTTCTTGAAGATGTAATAGGTCCACTCATTGCAAGTTATGAGTCATCTAGCAGTGACAACTTAGACAGTGAATTGGGGATTCCATCTGTTGTGACGCGCCAGGTGCTAGGCAGAGTTATTTTGTGCCGCCTCATGAGAGGCAAGCTCATAGTGAGCCACAGATCAAGAGATTAGAGAGGGTCAGACGATCTGTTGATAGATACATATACACTGGATACTCAACCCGTCATTATGCTTATATGACGAAAGTAACAGGTTTTAGAGAATCAAGTAAGTTTGATGAGGCAGTTGCAGATGAGGATTGGCGTGCGTGCTACTATGGATGAGGAATATTCAGCTTTGGCTGAAAATGGCACATGGGATTTGCTACAGTTGCTTGAGGGCAAAACACCTATTGGCTGCAAGTGGGTGTATAAGGTAAAATGTAAATCAGATGGATCATTGGAAAGATACAAGGCCAGGCTGGTTGCAAAAGGGTATGCGCAGCAGTATGGTCTTGATTATGAGGAGTCTTTCAGCCCTGTAGCAAAGATGGCTACAGTTAGAACTGTGATTGCTTTGGCAGCAGCTAGAGGCTGGAAACTATGGCAGATGGACGTAAAGAATGCCTTTCTGAATGGAGAGTTATATGAAGAAGTTTACATGGAATAGCCTGAAGGCTATGTGCATCCAGAATTTCCAGCACATGTATGCTGGCTGAAAAAGGCATTATATGGGTTGAAACAGGCACCTAGAGCATGGAATGCTCGCATCAGCAGTTATTTGCAGCAACATGGTTTTCGATTGGGTGATATTGATCACAGTTTGTTTGTGAAGAAGACAAATCGTGGCTATGTATTCCTAGTTGTCTATTATGTTGATGACTTGATCATTACAGGAGATGATGAAAGTGGGATTGCTGAAGTAAAGACATGTTTACAGGCTGGGTTTAAGGTCAAGGACCTAGGAGAGCTGAAATATTTTTTGGGGATTGAGGTTGTCTCTACACCTCAAGGCATATGGCTGCTACATAAGTAGTATGCTCAAGACATGTTATAGAAATATGGTATGGTTGATTGCAAGCCTATGGATACGCCTTTAGAGCAGAATGTCAAGCTGTAGATTGATGTTGGGACAGAGATTGAGAATGTTACCATGTACAGACAGATGGTAGGCAGCTTGATCTATCTCACGATCACTAGACCTTACTTGAGTTATGCTGTGGGACTGATCAGTCAGTTCATGCAGAAGCCTCGCAAACCACACTTGGATGCAGTCAAGAGAATTCTGAGATATGTAAAGAGTACCATAGATCATGGGCTATTTTATGCATATGGGAAACCCCTTGACTTGATGGGGTATACTGATGCTGACTGGGCTGGTTGCACTTATGATAGGAGGTCAACCAACGGCTATGCATTTGGATTGGGTAGTAGTATGATTAGTTGGCAGAGTAAGAAACAACCTACATTTGCACTGTCTAGTATGGAAGCAGAGTATCGTGGTGCGGCCTTAGCGGCCTGTGAAGCTATGTGGTTATTACAGAAGTTGCTGAATGACTTGGGAATACACTTGGACAGCAAAGTAAGGCTGTACTGTGATAATTTAAGCAGTGTGATGTTAGCAAGTAATCCTGTTTATAATGCAAGATCGAAACACATTGAGGTTCACTACCATTTCATCAGGGAAATGGTTTTAGCAGATCAGATTGACTTGAAGCATGTGAAGACTGAAGACCAGGTAGCAGACATCTTTACCAAATCACTTGGTAAAGATAAGTTCATTCACTTTAGACAGCTACTTGGAGTGATGCAGATGGTTTGAGTTTTTGGTTTGAGCTTGAGGGGGAGTGTTAGAAATCAAGCTCCACCTGTCAGTTTGTCTTGGCGTGTAATCGACATCTGTGACAGCTACTGTGTACAGATGTCTCCATGTGACTACATTAAATAAGTCGGGTTAGTAGTTAGTCAGTGACTTGACTAGAGTTAGTCAGTCTAGTCAGTCTAGTTTACTTTATATTGTATTGGGTGGTTTACTGTTATTTAGCATAATGAAGAAAAGACATTGAGAGCCTGAAGGCTCATGGATATGGTGTTTTTCCATGTCTCTCTCTCTCTCTCTCTCTCTCTCATCTTTGAACAGATGAGCTAGGAGATCCACCCTCAGTTGGTTAGTGCTCTGCACATAAGTAGAAGCTGTATTATGACATTGATTCAGGACTACAGAATCAATCATTGAGTGCCATGAATTGTCAGGGCAAGTAGCCACTTTTGAGGAATAACACTAGAACATGTCATCTATCCTCAACTCCAAATAGTTGACATACAAAACAGCTTGCAAAACCACATCCCCCACATATCAAGCCATATCTACATCATCTAAAATCAATAGATCACCTCATAGATACATATAAGACAGCAACATAGTATCTGTCATCACAAAATCTTCAAACACCATATGGACCACTTCGGTCAGCAAATCAAGAGACCAAGCCCCACTCCAACCATCCTCTGGAAGAGGGAGATCCATCATTGAAAGCTTCATATAGAAGGCCAACTTCTGCAACTGATAGTGGACAAAGAAAGAATGGTTTGGAGGAACATACATCTGAAAGTGCTAAAATGCAGACCATAACAAATCCATCCTGGACTGTAATCTTTCCACTTTATCTTGAAACAAGGGACACAATGTGGCCTGTCTCTAGAGAACTGCCAAGACCTGCTTAGAGATAGAGGGAATAATAGGAACATTGGGGCTTGGAGGAACAGACCGTGACTGCGTCAATTGGTCTTGCAACTACTTAATTTGGGAAGCTTGTGATTCCATTGTATTACGAGTAGTCTGTAAAGCGGACGGTTTTGTATCTAAAAGAGTCTAAAACTCTTGAGCTTCTTTGGACATTTTCTCTTTCTCCTCTGAGACTCTAGTGACCTCTGACTGAGCTTCTGCTAATTGAATCTTCAAAGAAGATATTTCTTCTCTCTGGGTCTCAATCATTTGTGTTTGCTGCTCCATCTACTTTAACAGATCAGCAAGTGTGTCTTTAGCAGAGGCTAACTATGTAGAGTTGCCTTATGCAACTGGTTTTTGGACTGCATCAGTTCTTCACAGAAAGAAGCATACAACTATTGAACACAAGCTGTTACTGAAAGTTCAGTCAAACTCTGGATGTCATTACAAAGGAATGGAATAGCATCTCCTGACACTAAACTGTTCAGTGAAGGGACTGATATTTCTAAAGAACCCTCTCTATGTGCCCTGAATAAATTGTTACATGTGAGGTAAGCAGGGAGGTCATTGCCAGATGTAGCAGGAATTATGACTGAAGGAATGACTGAGGAAGTTTTATCTGCCACACACTTCAAGCGCTTCCACTGAATGACCAATGGAGGAGGGGAATCAAGATCCTCTATGTCAATAGGTTCTGACTCTTCTGAAGGTGTAGGGGGAGGAACTGGATCAGATGGAGGAGGTGGTAGCACACCCTTTTTAAGGCCTGAGTATGTCAAGAAAGCATATAAGTAGGAACCATAAGTGACATTTGTGACATTTCCTCTGGTTACTTTGACAAAATGTTGGTCCATCTTCGTAAGTAGGTAAGTACTCCAATCAATGGCCACCCATTTTAACACCATCCTAGAAGCTGTAAAGAGTTATTTGGACAAATAATGGGATGGTGTTTTGGCAGTCATAAACCTGTCTTAGAGGAATTGACAGACTAACTTCCAAAGAAGATCAGTGATCATGGAAAAAGATACTCCTGAAGTGTTTATCACTTTCTTGACATCCATAATCTCTTTGGTCTGCTTCTGTAACAGCTTGAAAATCTCATCATTGGAGAATAATTGTCTGGCTGTAACAAAGGGCTCTCCTTTATAGGGAAGAGACAAAGCCTTCCCTAACCCTCGGGGTGTCAACACCATGGAAGTACCATGAACCAGGCCCGACTTCTTACTGTATGATGCAAGAAACTCATCACACAGGGATGGATCATCTGGAATCAATGGGAATGAAACAACCATGAAAGTCATAAGTCCTGCTTTTGCTATAGGCTCAAAAGCCAGTAGAGAAGAATAATCCCTACTGATCAATGGGACATACTGGATAGGAGGAGGAGCATGAGGTGCCATTTAGATGGAAAACACACGCCACAAACATAGACAATCACAAAGAATACCTGCAAAACAACCAAAATAGCTATAAAAAAGAAATCAATCAAAAGAAGGACACACACAGACGTAGCCAACCAATTTACCACCCCAAACAACCCATAAACTAGAAAAAATTCGGCATGACCTCTACACATATGCGACTGAAAACTTCATGCGATGCAATAAGCAAGCACCCAAAACCCCGTATCAGGCAAAAAAAGAGAGAAAAAAAACTACAAACCACACCCGTAATCATAGCATATAAGCAAACCATAATACCATTAAAAACCTAATCAAGACCTGACCATAACCTTGACCAACAATTTCAGCTAAGAGGACTTTACGTGCCCATCCCACGAAGCGTGTTTATTCAAAAATGAAAAAAAAAGTGCAGTGAGGGGAAATAGTTTTAATGAAGGGTGCATTTTAAGAAATTATTAACAATGGGTGACATTTTATTAAGTTATAAACCTTAATAAGAAAACGGCGGTTCCTTCTTAAAATTTTAATTATAATCGGGTGAAGCAGTGCTTTATCAAAACCCTGACTACGATTCCTAGATTGAGGTCTCTAAATGCAAATTTATTAATTAAAAATTAATGGTGATGTGGAGCACTTTTTTTACCAGCGCGTGTTTTTTTGTGATGGCTGGTTCATTTTTAATAAAAATTAAGGTGCCTCTTAAGCGCACGTAGCGCGTGCAAAGTGAACGGCTGGTTGATTTTTAATTATTAGAAATTGTGTGTTTAGCGCGAACGTGCAAAGGACAAGTATTTGAATAAAGTTAACTTTAAAAATTAATTGTGGTTAAGGGATGATGAAAATGAACAAAGCTCAAAAAGGGGTACATGCAAAGGACTGAATGCGCACAGAGTAGTCTCCAAATGCAAGGAATCCAGTAAAAAAAAAACAAATACTACTGATTGGAAAAATAAAGCACCTTAGTGTGTTTTTGTTATTTTGATATTTATTTTTTTAAAATTCATTTATTTGTTTATTTTTGTTTCTATTTTTTTTAAATTTGTATTTTAGGTGTGTTTGTATTTTGTATAGTGTTTGGTTGTGTTTGTTTGTTTTGTTATTTTTTTTATTTTTCTATTTTTTTAAAATAATTAAATCGGGATATATGACACAAGAATATGTTGTGAATTGTAAGGGTGAAATTTCAACAATCCAACAAGTGTCAACAGTGTGTTTTAATTTATCCATGATTTTTCAATTGATTTTTGAAATTTATAATGAATTTTCATAAGGTGAAGTATTGAATTTAGGATTTTGGCTTCAAATAATAAATTTTCAATTTATGAAAATATTTTCAATTGAGAAATTATTGGCAAAAGGAGCAAGGGGATTTGTGGAAATTTGTGGAATTTTTTTGGATTTATTTTTGAAATGTTACCAATTTTTAATGAATTTTACTCATTTTGCATGTATTTTTGAAGAAATTTTCAAATTTTAAATTTTTTGCAAATTTTTTTCTCGAATTTTCACTTTAAAAAATATTCCAAATAATTTCAACAATGTTGGAAATTTTTGGAATTTTTTTTATAATTTTTTAATTTTAAATAGATTTTAATGAATTTTAAAATGTTTTAGGTGTTTTATATTTATTTTTATGTATTTTTCGGGTTTGGAAATTAAAAGGCGGTACCCGAGCTGCGTGTGAACAACGGAGGATGACTGGGTGTGAATGGTTGACTGCAACACTCCACCGCATGGACGAATCGAAAACATGTCCTCGCGCGTGGACGCCTGCTAACAGCTCATGAACACGTGCACGTGCGACAAAGGAATAAAGGAGGAATAGGGGCAAAGGGGCAAAAACGGGGGGCTACATGGGAAAACAGTGGTTAGAAGAAAGGTAAGTTGGTTAGGGTAGTAACCTAAATGACTTAGGGAAAGATAGTAAGTTAAGGCAAGGAGATTAAGTTAGTAAGGTAAGTAAATTAGGTGAAGTTGGTAAGTTAAGGCAGTTAAGTTAAGTTAGTAATTTAAGTCAATGAAAGCAAGTTAGTAATTTAAGTCAATTAAAGCAAGTTAGTGATTTAAGTCAATTAAATTAATGGAGTGTGTTAAATCAATGAGATTAAGGGAGGGTAACCAGGGAGACTAACCAGGGAGAGGCGGAGGTGGAGAAGAGAAGGGGGAGAGGAGGTGGTGGAGGGGAGGAGGTGGAGGTAGAGAAGAGGAGGTGGAGGGGAGGAGGCGGGCGGCGGGGGAGAAGAAAGGAGGGGAGGAGGTGGAGGTTGCAGCAGAGGAGAGGTGGAGGGACAGGAGGCGCTGCTACTGCTGGATTTGGCGCTAGTAGTGGAGGACGGGGAATTGTTGGATGGATAAGACGGGAGGAGGCGCGAGTGGGATAGCAAGAGGAGGGGCAGCTGCTGTGGCTGCAGAGGCAGCAGTAGAAGCAGGATGCGACGACGGCGGAGGGGGAGGGGCACCCACGGTGGAGGGAGGAGAGAGGATGTGGAGGAGGGGGAGGAGAAGTAGCGTGGGAGGAGCAGCGGGAGAACGAGGAGGGAGAGGGACAGGGCAAGCAAGGAGAAGAGGAAGGACGAAGAGGAAGGAGGAAGCGTGCAGGTAACCGTAGGATTTTTTTAAATTTGTTTAAAAAATTTATTATTATGGTTTTTTTAATTGGTTTTGTTGTGTTTGGTGCTTTTTTGTGTGATTTATGTGTGTTTGTTTTTTGTGAGGTGTGTTCTTGTTGTTGTTTTTATTTTTCTTGTTTTTTTTTGTGATTTAAATGTGGGTTGGTGTTTTTATTTTTTTTGTTTTTGTTTTTTTTTTGTTAAAATTATGTGGGTTTGTTTTGTTTTGTTTTTTTTTTGGTGTTTTTTGTTTTTCATTAATGGAGGTTTTTGTTTTATTAAAGGTGGATTTTTTTTGTTTGTTTTTTTGTGTTAAATGATTGGTTGTTTATGGGGTGGTGTGGTTGTGTTTTTTTTTTATAAATAAAAATAAATTGGTTATGAGTGTGAAAAAGGAACGCATGTGCGAGGTGGGGGTAAATTTTTTTTTTTGCAATGACGGGATCAAACGAGGTAGGGATGGTGACACACAAGCCACAGACGCCACGGGGGCGTCTCGAGGCGCTTAAAACAAAAAACAGGTGCGTTCACGCGTAACATGAGAAACGTGGCCACACGACAAAAATGAATAAAAATTAATAAAACCCAAACCGTTCATTTGGATCGAAAAATCATAAAAAGGAAAAATGTGCCAGTAGACGAGGGGAATATGATAGAAAAATGTGACACGGGTTCCGGGGAAAAATCAGGGTGTTCACATGAGAAAAACGCAAAAAACAAGCCCGAAAACACTTACGTGCATTAATAACGGAAAATCCGCACATCAAAACGAAGTGCGGAAAGAAGGAAAGCTTGGCAGAACAATGTGTCCAACAACTTATCATGAAAAAACATAGTTCCGATTGAGATAGGACGCGTTCACATGGGAAAAACCCCAAAAACGGACCTGAAAATGGACTCGAAAATGAATAGGAAAGGATCCGTGCACCGGAATAGAGGATAGTAAAAAGGAAAAATGTCCAAAAGAAAGGGATTCATAGGGCTAATGCATCAAAACTCCGTTTGGGGGAGATTAGGAAGGGTTCACATGGAAAAAACACAAAAAACGCAGCAAAAAACACTCAAAAAATTTAATAAATAAAAATACGATAATCGGAAGAGGGGGGAGGAAAAAGGAAAAAGTGGGAGAAAGGCTAATGGGACACGGTTGTCAAGTTAAACTAGAATTTCGGTGCAAATAGGACAGGTTCACATGGAAAAATGTGAAAAATAGGCATGAAAAGGGCCCGAAAATCCATAAAATTTAATTCGGACCAACCGTGCATCGGAATGACACGGAGTAAAAAGAAAAAATTTCAGAGGGAATCATTAGGACATGGCTAGCATATCAGATCAAGGTTCCAAAGCAATGACAATACATTCACATGGAAAACCATCCAATTTACGGGAATTACTTCAAAAATTAATAACTTTAGAACCGTCTGTCAGAACAGGGGTTGGTAAAAAGGAAAAATGGGCAGTTCAAAGGGATGAATAGGACGATAAGGGTGGATGTGATTCTCAGTGAATGCAGGGTGCATTCGTATGAAAAAATCACAAAACAAAGGATAAAGGCAAACGGTCAAGGAACAACCCCGGAGACACGGTGAAATAGAACGAAAGAGTGGGGAAGGGACCCCCATCAGGGTAAAATGAAGTCATGGCGTAGATGCATGATCATAGCAGGGTATATGCATAGGGGGATGCAACATAGACGTGCAGGGATGCGTCCCCACACTTAAAACCTTAGCAAGAAGGGTACATCGAACATCAAGGACCTAAGACCACACATCAAACCAACCACAAATGTCCCCACACTTAAGACATGACCGTCATTGAGAAACACAAGGTGTAGGGTTAGAAAAACTTGGCCCATAATACTGTCGAGGAGGAATGTCGATGATCGACGTTGCGTCTTGTGTCATTATCGGTTGCAAGAAGTAACAAGGTGTCTTCACAGCACACGTCCTTCATGGTAGGGACTACATGACAACACCCAAGGAGGTAGCTGGTTGAAGGAATTGCATGAAATTCGTCGATGACGAGGGATATTGCACTCAACTCACGAGCACTCAAATGGAATGAAAGAGCAGTCACTCGCCCCATTACTAACATCACTCGAGGAAATAATGATGGAAACGCAGCTCTCACACCTGGTTGAGGAATTGACAAGGAAATGGTGTAGAGAGATTATGCCAAGGTGCACAATTAATGGTGCATCAGTGCGTCCAACCCCCGTCTGGCATAGGTGCAAGTAGGAAGGCCAGGGAGCCTTACAGTGTAGTGTACAAAACATAATGATGTATCCTATGCTGATGGCAGAGACCCAACCCAATAGGTGCATAGGAAAACGAGAACTTACCAGACTCCAATTGTCGTAATATCCCTTAATCCTTACCTCTCAATTAATTTGATTGAAGAAACTCCAGTCACACTCAGCCCACCCTTTGTCTCACGCTCTGTTGATAGATACAGAGAGCAGCCCATTCCTAAAACCCATTGATGTAATCCTCACCGTCACTTGTGCAGAGGTTGCGCCTTGTGCGCATTTGATTTTGCAATTTTGCATCCTGCCCTGTGCCGGCATACAGTGCAAGAAGGAAGGCCAGGGAGTCTTATGGTGCAGTGCACAGGACAGATCGTGCATTGTGCATTGAGAGGTCCATCCTGCACGTGCAACACTCCATTCACACATCGCACCTCTCATTTGATTTGAAGGAAAAAACTGGTCACTCATCCCACCCTCTATCTCACTCGCTGATAGATATAGAGAGCAGCCCATACTCACGTCCCCATCTTGTTAAGATGAAAGCTCGCATCACTCAAGGGGTTGGTGATGAAGATCATGTCGGCTGTTGTTGTCATCAGGATTTTAAGACAGTGCACCAAGGGAGGTGGCTTCAAATTACTTGCTGAAAAGGGTCTGCTGGTGAGTCAACTATCTTGAACTGCGGGGTGTGACCACCTTTTCCACAGTCAGCTTCCCGCCCAAGGGTGTTTCCACCTTTTCTTGGAACGAGGTCTGTTATGACAAGGAATTTCTTCATTTTCTCCCATAACAGTTTTATTTGTTGGTTTTCTTTCTTTTCTTTTTCCTTTTTTTAAAAAAATAAAAAAAGGAAGAGAAATGTAGAAATACCATGTGTCAGGACCAACCTCACCACCGTTGTTGGATCAGACGAAAAGAGAACAAGGTTGGGTTGAGATGTTTCTGCGAGAGATTAGTAGAACGAGACCACCTCATGAGGAGAATCATAAGGGCTATCAGAAGCACAACGAGAAAGACAGTGCAACGCCCAAAAGGGGGAGGGTAGGTCAACTGTGATTGTCAAGATCCCCAGGGAGGGAAGTACACCTTCAGACGATAGCCATTGATCAGGAAGGGATTAGCAGAGGCATCAATGGTTTGTACCTGAACGGAGCCGTTAGGATTGATAGCAAGTACCTTGTATGGGCCCATCCACCGTTGTTGAAGCTTGCTAGGAAACTTGCCAAATCTCGAATCATAGGCCAGTACAAGATCACCTTCTTTGAACTCCTTGTGCTTGATGAAACTAACATGATAGGCCTTATGTCGCACTTGAGTAGTTTCTATACACTATAGGACCATCTGCCAAATCTCATCCAAGCATTCCAAGTGTAGGAGACAGCATTGTAGTGGCTCATTATCTCCCAAGCATTCTTTAACTGCCACTCGCAAAGAGGGCAATTCCAGTTCAACAGGGAAGACGACTTCTATACCATACACTAGCTGGAAAGGGGTCTGTCCTATAGTTGCCTAAAGAGAGGTTCTGTATGCTCAGAGGGCCTCTATAAGTTGATCGTCCTAGTCACGATGATGTGCGGCAATCGTTCTTGTCAGAATCGAGCAAAGGATGCGATTGGTGACTTCAACTTGGCCATTGGCTCTGGGGTAATAAGGAGTGGACTTGCGATGGCGGATCTTATACAGTTCTGTCAGCTCCTCCATAATTTTGTTAAGGAAATGAGTACCTCTGTCACTTACCAGCTCGAGGGGACTGCCAAAATGGGTGATAATATTATCGTACATGAACATGTACGCTGTTACCATCGTCCCGCTTCAAGGCTTTAGCTTCACACCACTTCTGACATAATCCGTACATACTAAGATGTATCTGTTCTACTTCCGTTTGGTGGGTGGATCAATGGGACTCAGAAAATCAATCCCACACTTCTCGAACGGCTTTAGGGGAAGAATAGGTTGCAATGGCATGGCACTTGTTTTGGTGGGTTTCCCCATTCGTTGACAAGCATAACATCTCTTACAATGATCATATGCATCCTTGTGGAGGGTCAGCCACCAATATCCTGCTAACAGAGCCTTCCTGGCTGTCGCTTCTCCTGCGAAGTGTCCATCACATGGTTTTTCATGGCATGCTTTCAATACTATGACGATTTCATCCCTTGCAACACATCTTCGCATCACTTCATCTTTGCCTCTCTTGTACAGTGCACCGCCTAGTAAGGTGTAGGGGGCTGATTCTAACAAAAGCTTCTTCTTCTCGCGGCTTGAGATGCCAGGAGGATACTATTGAGTTGCCAAGAGGTTGGCTATGTCTGCATACCAGGGAGTAATTGTTTCAACTAGAAACAAAGAAGCATCAAGAAGGTCTAGATCATCATGTTCCTCTACTTCTGTTTGAGGGATCCGTGACAGATGATCAGCTAGGGCATGGAAACGGCAGGCTTAGTGACCACTTCAAAATCGAACTCGTGGAATAGGAGTAACCATCTCATCAGTCGTCCTTTAACATTTGCTTTGTTCATCAGGAAGGGCAAGGCTTCATGATCCACATAGAACTTGAAATGCGTTGACAATAGATAGTGTTGAAACTTCTCCAGTGCAAACACCATTGCCAAGCATTCAAGCTCTGTCATTGTGTAGTTCCATTCCCTATCAGTGACCTTTCGGCTTGCATAATAAATTGGTTGATCTAATTTAGAGGGGCCCTTTTGACATAGCACATCACCTATCCCTTCAACTAGTGCATTTGTGTGCACATGGAACTCCTTCGTCCAATCAAGAGGTTGTAAGATAGGTGCTTGGATAAGGCACTGCTTTAGGGTATTAAAGGCCTCTTCATAGTCATCAGTCCAAAGGAAATCAGCATCTTTCCTTAGGAGCTTGTGTAGAGGGGCTGCCTTAGTTGCAAAATGTGCAATAAATCTTCTGTAGTAGCCCACATGGCCAAGAAATCCCCTCAATTGCTTGAGGTTTGTTGGTGCTATCAAGGCGGCAATCTTTTCAATCTTCACCGAGTCTGTTGCAATCCCTTGTGCCATGACAATATGGCCCAGCAAAACTCCTAATGAGACACCAAAGACACATTTGTCGGGGTTGAGAGAAATCCCATACTCTCGGCATCTGTCAAAACATTGCTTTAGGTGTCCCCACTGCTCACGGATCAAACTATAGACACAAAAGTCATCAAGATGCACCTCAATGAAATTATGAAGATGATTCTGGAAGGTAGCCATCATTACTCGTTGGAAGGTGGCAGGAGCATTACAGAGCCCAAATGGCATCACTCTATAGGCATAGGTCCCCCATTCTGTGGTGAAGATTGTTTTAGATTGGTTCTCTTCTACAATTTGAACTTGGTTATATCCGTTAAATCCATCCAAGAGGGAATACAACTCATGGCTTGCCACTGTGTCCAACAGTCGGTCTGTAAAAGGGATAGGAAAATTATCATTCTTCATCTTCAAATTAAGCTTTCGAAAGTCCACACATATTCTTCGTTCTTCTTGGGTACTACCACAATGGGCGAAACCCATTCACTGTTAGCCACGAGATAAATGAACTCGGTTTCAAGAAGTTTCAATAATTCAGCCTTCACTAGAGCAGCGTAATTAGGATTCATACGTCTTTATCTTTATCTTATAGGTTTGGCATCGGGCTCTAAGTCAATGTGATGTTGACATACTGTGGATCAATCCCCTTTAGGTCTTTGTATGACCAAGAAAACACGTTTAAGTTCTCTTTTAGTAGGTATCGCACAACCACTAGTTCTTCTTTTGGAAGATTGAGGCCCACTTTTAGGTGACGTTCGGTACCGTCAGTATCCAAGAATGTTACTTACATTTCACCTTCCACTTTGCAGATAAATGTCCCACGGATTGCTTCTGGATAGAGGTCTGACTCTTTCAAGAGTGTAGTATCCTCGTCTGATGTTCCATTAGAACCAGTGTCCTCCTTCTAAACAGATGACTCATTTGTCTGTTGAGGTTGCTCGAAGGGTATCAGAGCTTTTCTTGCTTCTGTGTAAGTGGTAATTTCTTCTAGACTTAGGTATTCATCTTCAGAGGATACGTCCAGGAATGTCACATAGGATGGACCTTCTAGGGGTTGTGGCTCTGAGGGCTTTGGCTTCTGTTGACAAGGGGCATCATCATTATTTTTTCTCTGGACTAAACAATCAGGGCGATATGAGCCACTGGTGAACTTAATTTTTATGCTTTTAATCCATTGCTTATACAGATTCTGCATACTTTGTGGTCCATTGGCCAACCCAAATGGAACCATGGTCATTTCATCTAGCACCCTGAGATCTTCGGCCTCTGAAGTCTTTGTAGGGATATCAATAAGTTCATTCGTTATCAGAGGAAATTCTTCATCTACACTTTCATAACCTGCTTTATTTTCTTCCTCATCATTTTCATCCTCTACCTCTAAAGGCTATGTCTCTGCTTGTGTAGAGGCTCTATAGGAGAAGAACAGATCTTCTACCTCTGTATCTGCTTCTGCTTCTGCTTCTGTCTCTGTTTCTGCTCTATCTCTGTTCTGCATTTGCTCTATCTCTGTATCTGTTATTGTCTCTATATCTGTTATTGTCTTTGTGACTGTTTCTATTACTACTTCTGTGACTGTCTTTGGCTCGATCTCTGCTTTGTATCTATTCTGTCCCTGTAATTGTCATGTAACAAGGAGAACAGTACATCCATGCTTCTATTTTACTGTTAGAGGTGATTTCAAAAGTCAATTCAAGTTTAGGCAAGAGGTATTCTCCCATGGACAAGGACTTTGCTTCCCTTGGTAGTTGGCTTACAGTGCCCACTGTTAGGGATTGTGCCTCTATTTTCTTGGGAAATATCTGTTTAATAGCCTCTTCACCTCGTGATGTACCATCTGTTACCTCGTTGGAGGAGTCAATTATGACTTCAATGGATGTGGATTCATTGCCTTTTTATGATCCATACAACTTTAACACCACTTTGTTGGGTCCTCTGCCTAAGGTTAGGGTTCCTTTGAACCAGTCCGTCCTGGCTCTCACTTCAAAAAGCCAAGATCTTCCCAATAGTAGAGGGTATGGAGTCGCATAAGAATTTGGTTTGACCACCAAATATGTCAGCCAATAGTCTCTTCCTACAAGGGTTGTTTTTATGTATGGGAGGATGCCCAATGGTTTAATTCTGCTTTGGTCTGCTAATATGATAAGCCACTGTGTAGGTTGAATTCCTGGCAACCCTAAGTCCTTCATTGTCACATTCGTCATTATGTTTACTGATGAGCCTCCATCAATCAATGCATCTGAAATAAAGCATCCTTCTATCCATACACTAATCTCTGGGGTTCCAGGATCTAGGAAGGCATTAGTCACATCTACTTCCTTTACAGGCTCCGGGGCCTTATTAGTCTTGGTCGCTATTGAAGGAGTGATCCTTAGTCCACGTCTTCTTGTCAAGATGCTTTTAAATCTCTTTCGACAACTGAGAGACAACATTAATAGCTATCGGAATGTTAGGTTTGGTTTAAAAGTGTCTAGGTCTTTGACCAAGTCATAATCTTTGATAGGATCCACAGGCTTCTCCAGTCGGCTGGGGAATGGGGCTAGACCCATCTTCATCTTTTATTTTTATTCTAATAATTGCAGCATCGGCGCTTCCTCTGTTTCTGGAAGTGCTTTTGTCTCATCTATCTCTTGGACCTCTGGTTCTGTTTTGGGGACTGTCTCTGTAACTGTCTGTGGCACTACAGTGCTCTGTACTGTACTGTTCTGTTCTGTACTGCTCTGTCCCTCTGTTGGCAAGTTGAAATTCATAGTCTTGGCATGAGTGTTATTCTCATTCTGAACAATTGGTTCCTTCTTCTTGGCATGCGTGACAGCGGCAACTTCCAACTCTACCAAATTGGAGGCAGGCTCTTGTACCTTCTGTTGGCTATCAGTGGCATTAGCCTTTACAGGGGCTGGACTTCGACAGTCCTTTGTAGTGTGGCCTTCTCCTTTGCATCGGCTGCATAAGGGCTTGTAATCCACAGATCGTCTAGGGTTTTGACAATTTAGGGAGATATGACCCTTCTCTCTACACCTATAACATTCCACCTCTGATCTTTCACCATCGCCAGACTGTCGTCCTTTGTAACTTTGAGAGGGAAACCTCCTTGGACTGAAATTAGGACCAAACTCCCTAGGCTTTGGTCCAATATCTTGTGTTGTCATTTTGGATTCTAGCAAGTTGAATTGTGCATTTTCATCCTTCTGTCTTCGTTCATGTATCTCTTTTAGAGAGCAAATATCCTCTCTATGGTTCTTCCACAAACAGTAGGAACAGAAGGCTCCCAGAATGGTTGGTTTTCGGGTACATTCAGTGGCTAAATGTCCTGCTTGATGACATTTTTCGTAGCATGTATTAGAGCACATCACATCTCTTATAGCTCCCGCAGAAGTGGATGTATTGGCGGTATTCACCTTCATCGTTTGTAGCTGCTCTGTAATCACATCTAGAAGCTCTTTCTTGATACTTGCAACTGAGTTGGATAAATAGTCCTTCAGATTTTCACCTCCTGAAGTACTTGTAGTAGGGTTTTGGAAAGCTTCTATAATTACTGCATACACTGGTTGGGTTGATCCAGAAGGTCCTCTGTTTTGGTTTTGATTCAGAGCTCCTGTTGAGACTTGGGGTTGTTGATTCCAGTTGGTAGGATTCCACTATTGTTGAGTCGCCATTGGAGGAACTGTTTGAGGCCACTATTGTTGTGGTTGAACCATCATTTGTGGAACTGTCGTCTGCGGTGCCCCCAATGGGTTAGGTGCATTATACACTGTGGCACTGTTTGCATATGGGAATAAGGATAGGGAATTGTCCCTGGGACTGCATTTGGGGGGTATACCATTCCTGGCATGGAAGGACAGCCTTGCTTCAACTTTGTCATACAATCTTGCACCTTCCATTGCAGCTTGCGGATTGAATGGTCTTCTCAATTCCACAAACTTGCAAAATTCTGATTGTAGACCTTTGAGAAACACTCCTTTCTGGATTCCTTCATCCAAATGAGGGTTAGTCCATCTCTTCAGGATGGATTCCATTCGCGAGACATAAGCTTCTACTCTTTCTCCAGATGACTGACTTAGGTTCATGAACTCCTCTCGCATCCGCTCTTCAAAACCTTCACGCCTAAATTTAGTGAGAAAGGCCAACTTCACATTGTCCCATGTGCCAAAACTTCATGTTGCTTGTCTCTCATATCACTCAAACATCGTGCCCTTGAAAGTGGCAGGGAATATTGCTAACCAATGCTCAGGGCTTCTGGCATTGTTAGCCACACATGCTACCATGAACTCTACTACATGAAGATCAGGGTCTTCATCGTACTCTCCCTTAAAAACTGGCAATGGGACTACATTTGCTGGCCTATCATCAATATTTCTAGGATGAATTTGACTAGGAAGGGGACCTTGAGTCGCCATGGGGACTTCTATAAAGAGTGCTTTTAGGGCGTCAAAGGAAGCTTCCACTACGAGCTCGTTCTCAACTTTGATGTTTGCCTTCTCTCTTCTCACATACCTCTGGACTTGTTCTAATGCTTGCCTCTTGATTGTGTCATTCATCAGGGGGTTCACTGGCCAACATCTCTCTTCTCACATATCTCTAGGGGATTTTCTGGCCAACATCTCCTCTACTTTCTTCTTTTCACGTATTTTTGCCTTCTCTCTTATCACATATCAAGAGGCAAGCGTTAGAATGAGTCCAGAGGAGATGTTGGCCAGAGAATCTCCTCTACTTCCTTCTTTTCAACATCTCTGAATTCGGCTTTCAAACCACTACAGAGGGGGAGATATTTCATTCTGAAAGTATCAAAACTCATTCTTCTTAGGATCATTGTTGTGCCCTTATAATAATGCCAGCTTCTGAGGGTTTCAACAGTGTATGTTGTGAAAAACACTCTATCTACCAACTTCGAGTGGGTTGCTAATTGGAAAAACAGAAGATTGTCAGTGCACCAAGCATCCCATGTATCTTGCTGTTGAGCATCCACGAACAAATTCCAACTCTTTTCCTTCTTGTTTTTGTGAACCTCAATAGACCACGACTCGTGAAGCTTCTTCACAATCTCCCACTTGATGATGTCTGGAAACTTCTCAATGAATGCCAAATCTTCCATGGATGGTCATTCTCTCTGTTTCTACTCTTCCCAAACAATTTGCCACCAAGTTGTAAGTTTTTGTTGCTTCAACAGGAAGAGAAAACCGTCTACCACATAGAGCATGCATCATGATGGTAATATGTTTCCGCCATTGTGGGATGAACTTCTTATAGAAAGTGGCTTTGATAATGAGAATCTCCAACTCTTCAGTGGAGGAAGGAACTTTGCAAACATCCATTCAATTCTTATCTCCTTGGAAATGCCATTTCCTTCATTTTCAGTCTCTTCTAATGCTTGTTGATGGCAATTTTCCCCAGTTGTGCACCAAAAACATGGAGCCCCAAGAGGAACACCAAAGAAAAGGGGATTCTATTGCAAGAAAATCTATCTTGTAACATCAACAAGCTTTTATTTCATTATTTTGATCATCAAAATTAAAAAAATAGCAAATCTTTACACAGCATCATAGTAAATATTTCCCATGGATTTGATAGAATCAATCATAATCTTCAATATCTTCATAGAATTCTTCAATAGAACAATGAACATAGAAGAATACATCATTTTTTAATGGAAATCAATCACATAGTATTCATCTTCAATGTCTTTATAGTTCTCTCTCTCAATCTCTCATATACAGTTACAGTGTTTTGATAGAATTGACTATCTCTGGCTCTCTCTCTCTCTCTCTCTCTCTCTCTCTCTCTCTCTCTCTCTCTATCAATAGTACATCATATCCTCACTACAATACTCAATAATAACTCTCAATAATCCTTCTTAGGTTGTGGATGCACCTCCCAAGAGGTATTTCTATTGTGAAAAGGCACTAGAGCCACTACAGTGTCTCTTCATAGCTCACTACTGTCACTTTCACCCCAATCTTCTCTTCAGTCTTCAGTAGCTACTTCTTCCATTTGTTTTAGCTCTTTTGAACTTAGATTCATCCTTTCCAAAAGTTATAAAACTTTCCCAAAGTCACACATACATTTTACAGAACACTTACAAAAGATCTATAGAACAGTACATTACAGTACCAGAGTAGATACAGAACAGTTATAGAGCAGAGACAGAGGCTCTATAGGAGGTTTACAAGGGGTTACAAAAGGTCATCAAAACCTCATAACTCATACTAAAATCATTCCAAACTATCAAAAACTATTCAATAAGCTTCCAAAAGATCTCAATCTTTATCAATCATCAATCCATGCTTCATACAGAAGAAAATCAAAACAAAATAGAAGCTATACAAAAGGTATACAGAACCAATCAGAACCTCAACAGAACCTATCAGAACATCACAGAGCTTCATATCTCTACTAAAAATCATAATGAGCTTTCAAAACATAATCAATATCATCCAAAACACTCTGAAACAATTCCATTATCAACCATACATCACTCTAAATCCATCAAAAATCAATCATTCAGCCCTCAAAAACAACAAAAATCAGTCAAAAATTCAGTCTTTTTCCACTCTCAACAACAGCTTCTCGGGCTACAATCAAGTGTGAGTACAGTCCAACGATAGGCATAAGACATCCTTCACTACAGAGTGGGGGGGTATTTGCCTACATCGTCATGCCCTTTGGGCTAATGAACGCACCCACAACCTTCCAATGCCTTATGTATACAATCTTCAAAGGCATGCTCAGACGAGCTAGAGGTGTTTGTGGATGATCTATGAGTACACTCTAGTTGGGCGAAACACTTAGAGAAACTATGGGAAGTCTTTGAGCGGTGTCGACTTTATAATCTCTTGTTGAATCTCCTGAAGTGTCAATTTTGGGTGAAACACGGATGCATCCTAGGGCACATGGTGTCCAAGAATGGCATCGCCATTGATTTCTCAAAGATCAGGGTTATTGTCGACTTGCCACCACCCAACAATTATAAGGGTGTTCAGTGTTTCTTAGGTCACACAGGGTACTATCAGCGCTTTGTACTAAATTATGCACTAATCGCAAGACTAGTATACAAGCTGCTAATTGTATTCGAGTGGACCGAAGAATGCCAATGTGCTTATGAAGAATTGAAAAAGGCTTTTACCACTGCACCCATCTTACGAGCTCCAGATTGGACTAGAACATTCCATGTGCATATAGATGCATCTAAGTTTTCCATTGGAGTTGTTCTATGCCAACTTGGCAAACACAACCTTGATTACCTAGTGAGCATTGCTAGCAGGTAGCTCACTGACACGGAGATGAACTATTCCACTACGGAAAGGGAGGGGCTGGCCATGGTGTTTGCCATTAAGAAATTTAGACATTATCTTTTGCCCACACCTTTCACCTTTCTTGTTGACCATCAAGCATTGCTCTATCTAGTGAACAAGCCTTGTGCTATAAGACGCATTGCATGATGGTTATTGCTTCTTCTAGAGTTTGACTTCTCTGTGGTTGTACCCAAAGGGAAACAACATTACATGGTAGATCACATGTCTCGCATACCCACAGGTGAAGCCGCTGGACAAGGCATAATGGACAACCTTCCAGATACGCATCTATTTGGCATGTCCAGTGACAAGGAATTATTCGAGGCTGATCTAACGCTATACTAGGATAACGATGTCATCCAGGTGCTCGAACACGGTCTACGCGAGAGACCTATCGAGAAGGCCAAGCTTAGGAGGCTTATTGTGAAGATCCAACCCTATCAGTTGATTGCCGGCCAACTCTATAAGTTAGGGCAAGACAGGTTGCTACGTAGGTGTGTGTGTGAACATGAGATGCACGACACGTTGAGAGAGGCACACACCAAAATCGCTAGAGGGGGCATTTTAGTGGAGACACGACAGCCCACAAGGTGCTGCAGTCTCAACTGTGGTGGCCCATGCTATTCCATGATGCAGCTAGATTTTTCAAGCACTGTGATGAGTGCCAAAGTACCAAGGTCCCTGCATGGAAGGAAAAAATAGAATTGACCCTTATAATAGCACGACAACCTTTCGAGAAATGGAGCATTGACTTCATCGGACCCATTACTCCTGTGGCCCAGTATTCACAGGCTCGATATATCATTGTAGCATTTGACTATTTGACAAAATGGGCTAAAGTAAGAGCCACAAGGAAAAACGATGCAAGGACCACAATGAAGTTCTTATGGGAGCAGGTCATCTTGAGATTTGGTTAAGAGGCTGAAAATGAAGGAAATGGCATTGCCAAGAAGAGAAGAATTCAATGGATGTTTGCAAAGTTCCTTCTTCCACTGAAGAGTTGGAGATTCTCATTATCAAAGCCACTTTCCACAAGAAATTCATCCCACAATGGTGGAAACATATTATCATCATGATGCATGCTCTATGCGGTGGACTGTTTCCTCTTTCTGTTGAAGCAGCAAAAACTTGCATCTTGGTGGAAATTTGTTTGAAAACAAACTAAAGAGCAGAAATAGAGGGAATGACCATCCATGGAAGATTTGGCACTCATTGAGAAGTTTTCAGACATCATCAAGTGGGAGATCGTGGAGAAGCTTCAGGAGTCGTGGTCTATGGAGGTTCACAAAAACAAGAAGGAAAATAGTTGGAATTTGTTTGTGAATGCTCAACAGCAAGATACGTGAGATGCTTGGTACACTGACAATCTTTTGTTTGTCCAATTAGCAACCCACTGGAAGTAGGTAGACAGAGTGTTTTTCACAACATACATTGTTCAAACCCTCAGAAGCTCACATTATTATTATGGCACAATAACGATCCTAAGAAGAATGAGTTTTGATACTTTCAGAATGGAATATCTCCCCCTCTGTAGTGGTTTGAAAGCCGAGTTCAGAGATTTTGAAAAGAAGGAAGTAGAAGAGATGTTGGCCAGAGAATCCCTCAGAGATTGAAGCCCTCTCTGATACTATCCTATTGAGTACAGACCAACTGGTTGGAGCCAACCCCCTGATGAATGATGCAATCAAGAGGCAAGTGTTAGAACAAGTCCAGAGGTACGTGAGAAGGGAGAAGGAAAAATCAAAACTGAGAATGAGCTCCAACAGAAGCTTCCTTTGATGCCCTAAAAGCACTCTTTACAGAAGTTCCCATGGCAACTCAAGGTCCCCTTCCTTTGTTGCCAGTTTTTAAACGAGAGTACAATGAAAACCCTCATCTTCATGTAGCAGAATTCATGGTAGCGTGTGTGGCTAACAATGTCAAAATCCCTGAGCATTGATTAGTAATATTCTCCACCACTTTCAAGGGTGCGGCGTTTCAGTGGTATGAGAGACAAGCAGCAGGAACTTTTGGCACTTGGGATGACCTGAAGTTGGCACTCCTCACTAAATTCAGGCGTGAAGGTTTTGAAGAGCGGATACGAGAGGAGTTCATGAACCTAAGTCAGTCCTCTAGAGAAAGAGTAGAAGCTTATGTCTCGCAAATGGAATCCATCCTAAAGAGATGGACTAACCATCATTTGGATGAAGGCATCCAGAAAGGAGTGTTTCTCAGAGGCCTACAACCAAAAGTTTGCAAGTTCATGGAATTGAGAAGACTAGTCAATCTGCAAGCTGTAGTGGAAGGGGCAAGATTGTATGATGAAGTTGAAGCAAGGCTGTCAATGACTCTAGAAAGAGGAGTCTTACCTCTTCCCATGCCAAGAATAGTATACCCACTAAATGCAGTCCCAGGGACTGTTCCCTACCCCTATCCTCAGATGCAAACAATGCCGCAATATAATGCACCTAACCAATGTGGTTACTATAGACGACAATGCCTTAAACGATGGTTCAACCACAACAATAGTGGCCTCAAACAGTTCCTCCAATGGCGACTCAACAATATTGAAACCCTACCAACTAGAATCAACAACCCCAAGTCTCAATAGGAACTCTGAATCAGAACCAAAATAGAGGACCTTTTGGATCAACCCAACCAATGTATGTAGTAATTATAGAAGCTTCCCAAATCCCTACTACAAGTACTTCAGGAGGTGAAAATCTGAAGGACTACTTATCCAACTCAGTTGCAAGTATCAAGAAAGAGCTTATGAATGTGATTACAGAGTAGCTACAGATGCTGAAGGTGAATACCACCAATATATCCAATCCTACGAGAGTTGGAAGAGATGTGATGTGCTCTAATACATGGTGCAGAAAGTGTTATTAAGCGGGACATTTAGCCACTGAATGTACCCCAAAACCAACCATTCCCAGAGCCTTCTGTTCCTATAGTTTGCGGAAGAACTATACAGAGGATATCTACTCTCTGAAAGAGATGCATGAACGAAGACAGAAGGATGAAAATGCACAATTCAACTTGCTAGAATCCAAAATGACAACACAAGATATTGGACCAAAGCCTAGGGAGTTTGGTCCTAATTTCAGTCCAAGGAGGTTTCCCTCTCAAAGTTACAAAGGACGACAGTCTGGCGATGGTGAAAGATCAGAGGTGGAATGTTATAGGTGTAGAGAGAAGGGTCATATCTCCCTAAATTGTCAAAACCCTAGACGATCTGTGGATTACAAGCCCTTATGCAGCCGATGCAAAGGAGAAGGCCACACTACAAAGGATTGTCGAAGTCCAGCCCCTGTAAAGGCTAATGCCACTGATAGCCAACAGAAGGTACAAGAGCCTCCCTCCAATTTGGTAGAGTTGGAAGTTGCCGCTGTCACGCATGCCAAGAAGAAGGAACCAATTGTTTAGAATGAGAATAACACTCATGCCAAGACTATGAATTTCAACTTGCCAACAGAGGGACAGAGCAGTACAGAATAGAACAGTACAGTACAGAGCACTGTAGTGCCACAGACAGTTACAGAGACAGTCCCCAAAACAAAACCAGAGGTCCAGGAGATAGATGAGACAAAAGCACTTCCAAAAACAGAGAAAGTGCTGATGTTACAATTACTAGAAGAAAAAGGAAAGATGAAAATGGGGGTAGCCCCCATTCCCTAGCCGGTTGGAGAAGCCTATGGATCCTATCAAAGATTATGACGTGGTGAAAGACCTAGATACTTTTAGACCAAACTTAACATTCCGATAGTTACTGATGTTGTCTTCCAGCTGCCGAAAGAAATTCAAAAGCATCTTGACAAGAAGACGGGGACTAAGGATTGTTCCTTCAATAGAGACCAAGACTAATAAGGCCCTGGAGCCTATAAAGGAAGTAGATGTGGCTAATGCCTTCCTAGATCCTCAAACCCCAGAGATTAGTGTATGGATAGAAGGATGCTTCATCTCAGATGCATTGATTGATGGAGGCTCATCAGTAAACATAATGACAGATGTGACAATGAAGGACTTAGGGTTGCAAGGAATTCAACATATACAGTGGCTTATCAGATTGACAGACCAAAGCAGGATTAAACCGTTGTGCATCCTCCCATACATAAAAACAACCCTTGCAAGAAGAGATTATTGGCTGACATATTTGGTGGTCAAACCAAATTCTTATGGGACCTCATACGAGGCTACTGTTGGGAAGACCTTGGCTTTTTGAAGCAAGAGCCACCAGGACAGACTAGTTCAAAGGAACCCTAACCCTAGGCAGAGGACCCAACAAAGTGGTGTTGAAGTTGTATGGATCGCAAAAAGGCAATCAATCCACATCCATCGAAGTCATAACTAATTCCTCCAACGAGGTAACAAATGGTATATTAGGAGATGAAGAGGCTGTTAAATAGATCTTTCCCAAGAAAATAGAGGCACAGTCCCTAACAGTGGGCACTGTAAGCCAACTACCAAGGGAAGCAAAGTCCTTGTCCATGGGAGAATACCTCCTGCCTCAAATCAAATTGACTTCTGAAATCACCTCTGACAATGAAATAGAAGCATGGATGTACTGTTCTCCTTGTTACATGACAGTCGCAGAGACAGAGCAGATGCAAAACACAGACAGAGTGGAAACAGAGACACAAACAAAAGCAGATACAGAGGTAGAAGATCTCTTCTTCTTCTACAAAGCCTCTACAGAAACAGAGAGAGAGCCTCCAGAGGAACAGGATGAGAATGATGAGGAAGAAAATGGAGCAAGTTATGAAAGTGCAGATGAAGAATTTTCCCTAATAGCGAATGATCTTATCGATGTCCCTACAGAGACCTTAGAGGCCGAATGATCTCAGGGTGTTGGATGGAATGACCATGGTTCCATTTGGGTTGACCAAGGGACCACAAAGTATGCAGAATCTGTATAAGCGATGGATTAAAGACATAAAAATTAAGTTCACCAGTGGCTCCTGTCGCCCTGACCGTTCAGTCCAGAGAAAAGATGATGATGATGCCCCTTGTTAACAGAAGTCAAAGCCCTCAGAGCTATGGCCTCTAGAAGGTCCGTGCTATGTGACATTCCTGGACGCATCCTCTGAAGATGAATCCCTGAGTCTTGAAGAAGTCACCATTCACATAGAAGCAAACAAAGCTTTGATACCCTTCCAGCAACCTCAACAGACAAATGAGTCATCTGTTCAAAAGGAGGACACTGGTTCTAATGGAACATCAGACGAGGACACTACTCCCTTAAAAGAGTTAGACCTCTATCCGGAAGCAATCTGTGGGATGTTTATCCGCGAAGTGGAAGGTGAAAAACAAGGGACGTTCCTGGATACTAATGGTACTAAACGTCACCTGAAAGTGAGTCTCAATCTTTCAGAAGAAGAACTCGTGGTCCTACAAGACTTGTTAAAGGAGAACTTAGATGTGTTTGCTTGGTCATATAAAGATCTAAAGGGGATTGATCCCATAGTATGCCAACATCACATCGACCTAGAGCCTGATGCCAAACTTGTAAGACAAAGACAAAGGCATATGAATAATTATTTTGCTTTGCTGAAGGTTGAATTATTGAAAGTTCTTGAAGCCGAGTTCATTTATCTCATGGCTAACAATGAATGGATTTCGCCCATTTTGGTAGTACCCAAGAAGAACGGGAAACTTCGAATATGTGTCGACTTTCAAAAGCTCAATTCAAAGATGAAGAAGGATCATTTTCTATCACTTTTACAGACTAACTGTTGGACACAGTGGCATGCCATGAGCTGTATTCTCTCTTGGGTGGATTTAGTGGATATAACCCAATCCAAATCATAGAAGAGAACCAATCCAAAACAACCTTCACCACAGAATGGGGGACCTATTCCTATGGAGTGATGCCATTTGGGCTCTGTAATGCTCCTACTACCTTTCAACGAGTAATGATGGCTACTCTCTAGAGTCATTTGCATGATTTCATTGAGGTGTATCTTGATGACTTTTGTGTCTATAGCTTAATCCATGAGCATTGGGGACACCTAAAGCAATGTTTTGACAAATACCGAGAGTATGGGATTTCTCTCAACTCCAATAAATGTGTCTTTGGCATCTCATCAGGAGTTCTTCTGGGCCATATTGTCTTTGCACAAGGGATTGCAACAGACCCGGCGAAGATTGAGAAGATTGCCACCTTAATAGCACCAACAAACCTCAAGCAATTGAGAGGATTTCTTGGCCATGTGGACTACTACAAAAGATTTATTGCATATTTTGCAGCCAAGGCAGCCCCTCTACACAAGCTCCTAAGGAAAGATAGTGATTTCCTTTGGACTGATGATTGTGAAGAAGCCTTTAATGCCCTACAATAGTGCCTTATCAAAGCACCTATCTTACAACCTCCTAATTGGATGAAGGAGTTCCATGTGCACATAGATGCTTCAGTCGAAGGGCTAGGTGTTGTCCCATGTCAAAAGGGTCCCTCTAAATTAGATAAATCGATATATTATGCAACCCAAAAGGTCACTGATAGGGAATGAAACGACGCAATGACATAGCTTGAGTGCTTAGCAATGGTGTTTGCACTAGAGAAGTTTAGAGACTATCTACTGTCAATGCATTTCAAGTTCTATGTGGATCATGAAGCCCTGTCTTTCCTAATGAACAAAGCAGATGCTAAAGGACGATTGATGAGATGGTTACTCCTATTCCATGATTTTGATTTTGAAGTGGTCACTAAGTCTGGCCGTTCCCATGTCCTAGCCGATCATCTATTACAGATCCCTCAAACAGAAGCAAAGGAACAGGATGATCCAGACCTTCCTGATGCTTCTTTGTTTCTAGTTGAAGCAGTTACTCCCTGGTATGTAGACATAGCCAATCTTCTGGCAACTCAACACTATCCTCCTAGCATCTCAAGCCGTGAAAGAAAGAAGCTTCTATTAGAATCAACCCCCTACACTTTGCTAGGTGGTGCACTGTACAAGAGAGGCAAAGATGAAGTATTGCGAAGATGTGTTGCAGGGGATGAAATCAGCATAGTATTGAAAGCATACCATGATGAACCATGTGGTGGACACTTCGCAGGGGAAGCGACAGGCAGGAAGAAGCTTCTATTAGAATCAACCCCCTACACTTTGCTAGGCGGTGCATTGTACAAGAGAGGCAAAGATAAAGTATTGCGAAGATGTGTTGCAGGGGATGAAATTGGCACAGCATTGAAAGCATGCCATGATGAACCATATGGTGGACACTTCGCAGGGGAAGCGACAGCTAGGAAGGCTCTATTAGCAGGATACTGGTAGTCGACCCTCCACAAGGATGCATATGATTACTGTAAGAGATGTGATGCTTGTCAGGGAATGGGAAAACCCACCAAAACAAGTGCCATGCTACTGCAACCCATTCTTCCCCTAAAGCCGTTCGAGAAGTGGGGGATTGATTTTGTGGGTCCCATTGATCCACCTACTAGACGGAAGCAGAACAAATATATCTTAGTATGTACGGATTATGTCACAAAGTGGTGTGAAGCTAAAGCTCTCAAACGGGACGATGGTGACAGCGTAGCCTTGTTCATGTACGAGAATATTATAACCCATTTTGGTAGTCCCCTTGAGCTGGTAAGTGATAAAGGTACTCATTTCCTTAACAAAATTATTGAGGAGCTGACGGAACTGTATAAGATCCGCCATCGCAAGTCCACTCCCTATTACCCCAGAGCCAATAGCCAAGTTGAAGTCACCAATTGCATCCTTTGCTCAATCTTAATAAGAACGATTGCCGTACACCATCGCGACTGGGACGATCGGCTTACAGAGGCCCTCTGGGCATATAGAACCTCCCATAAGGTAGCTACATGACAGGCCCCTTTCCAGTTAGTGTATGGTATAGAAGCCATCTTCCATGTTGAATTGGAATTACCCTGTTTGCAAGTGGCAGTTAAAGAATGCTTGGGAGATGATGAGTCACTACAACGCTGTCTCTTGCACTTGGAATGCTTGGATGAGATACGGCAGATGGCCATATAGTGCATGGAAACCACTCAAGCGTGATGCAAGGCCTATCATGACAGTTTCATCAAGCACAAGGAGTTTAAAGAAGGTGATCTTGTCCTGGCCTATGATTCGAGATTTGGCAAGTTTCCTGGTAAGCTTCAACAATGGTGGATGGGCCCATACAAGGTACTTGCTGTCAATCCTAGTGGCTCTGCTCAGGTGCAGATCGTTGATGCCTCTGATGATCCTTTCCTAATAAATGGCTATCGTCTGAAGAAATACTTCCCTCCCTGGGGATCTTGACAATCACAGTTGACCTACCCTCCCCCTTTTGGGCGTCGCACTGTTCTTCTGTCGTGCTTCTGATAGCCCTTATGATTCTCCTCATGAGGCGGTCTCGTTTTGCTAGCCCCTCACAGATACCTTTCAACTCGACCTTGTTCTCTTCTCGTGTGATCCCCGAAGGCACGCGTGAACTACCTCAATAAAAATGAAATTGGATAAATGATTTTTTTTTAAAATTCCCTTTATCCCCCCAGCCGACTGACGAGCTGGAGGGGGAGGGGAATAGAAGGAGTGATTAAGCTCCTTGGTGGAGCTTGGAGTGAGGGAGAGGCATGCGTGATGCCACGCAGGGGAGGGAGGATCCCCGAGCTGGAGGGGGAGGGGAATAGAAGGAGTGATTAAGCTCCTTGGTGGAGCTTGGAGTGAGGGAGAGGCATGCGTGATGCCACGCAGGGGAGGGAGGATCCCCCTCCCCTCCCCTATTTAAATCAAGGGGGCCTAGGCTGAAGGGGGTGGCCGTTGGAGATCAAGAAGACGACGCTGTCGCCAATCATAAGAGAGAGAGAGAGGTTATTACCCCACGGCTGAGGGATAGTAGCCGTGAGGGAGAGAAGAAGCTGATACGTGAAGACTTGAGGGAGCACTCCGCCACTGCCGCCTGAATTCTGTCGTCCGCTTGCCTGTCAGCGCCGCCATCTGTAGTCGCGGGCCTCGCGGCCTGTCCAACTTGCCGCCAGTCGCTGTTTAAGCTTTCCCCCCCCACGTGGGGAAGCTTTAGAAGCTTCCTGGGGGGGGAAGCTTCTAAAGGGCTTTCTTAGCCCCCTTTCACCCCCATGTCCTAAAAACCCCCAAGGTCCCCCTTCTTATGTTTTTTGAAACCTCACCCCCCCCCCCCCCCCCATGGGTTTTTAAAAAAACCCTTAAGGCCCCTTTCACCCTTGTGCTAAAACCCTTACCTTCACTTTGGAGTCACTCCCCCCAAGAGCACGAAGCCATTTTCCCTAGCTTCGAAACCACCCCCCCGCCCCCCGTGATTTAATCTTTAAGCCCTTTCTTATGGGCTTCAAAAACCCTTTCACCCCCTTCTTGTTCCTTACGAAACCCTTTTTATTACCCCCCGTGTTTAAAGCATTATATACCCCTTCCCATAGTTGGAACCCAACCCCCGTGTTTTTTTAAATTTTCCTTTAGCCCTTCCTCATTGGCCTCGGAATCATTTCCCCCTTACATGTGTAAACCCTCATAAGCCCCTTTTCTCCTAAATTGCCTAAGGGTCCTTAGACCCTTACTTATAACCTTTACGGTTATTATTTTCCCTTAGAGCTCTCCTGCACCTTGTGTCTTTTCCACACCTTTTTATTCCCGTTCGTTTGAGCTTACAAAGGCCATTAAGCCTTCCCCATGGCTTCAATGGGTCTTAGTTGTAAAAGATTCTAAAACACCCTTTCGAATTCCCGAATTCAAGGAGGGAGCCTTCCAAAAATTACTTTTGACGAACGGTGCAAGGGAGTGACGGTGGAATTCTAAGGAGGAGTTGTAAAGCTGCTTCCACGTTCGAAAAACTACAATTGTGATGCCTCCTAAGAAAGTCCAAGGCGTAGCCGTGGGAGGGTCATCTCCCGGTATCCATGTGGATATCTCACCCCAAAACCAGGTTTTTCTTCTTGGCTTTAATTCGGTTTTAAGTCGATCATGCAAAGAGAAATTGTTAGGGATAGGATATATTTGTCCGAGTTATTTGTAATGAAGGAGTTTAGCTTATTTGAATGAATGATAATGTATAGAACTTAGTTTCCTTCGAATTGCATCAAGCATTATAAATTACGAGCACGATTATCCATTTACTATAGTAGTATATTTTAGTTAAATCCTAAAGGTATAGAATTATATATCTTGCACCATTAATCTTATTCCTTTCGCAACAAATCATTGTAAATGATTAAATTCATGAAAGGTTTCTTTCGTTGCTCAAATTACTAGGAAGTTATCATTGCTAATTGCACATCTTAGCAAGGGAAATGTTTGTTATTTGGCATGAGTTCATCTACAAGGAAAAAGGAAGTTTAAATTGAACTGTATTGACTGAAAAGTAAGTTGTCACAAGGATAGCAAAATTGTAACAAGACGATTAATATTACCTTCCAAATAATATCCAATCCAATCTAAACATAGAAATATTCATACCCTAAGCACTTGACTACTTTCCTTATTGTAGGGTCAAAAAAATTCGTAAAGATAAAGAACTAGGGCTGTCCCCGAGATCCTTAAAAAGAAACCCTAGGCCCGACATACATTAGCTTAAAGGATCTAAAACGAATTATTCCATTGCAGGAATTGCGCAGCAAGTACGAAATCATTTAGTCTTGTGATTGATTCACAAGGAGAAAGGGTAAAAACCCTCAACAAGGATGGCAGATCCCTACGCAAGTTATCTTGCAAAAGGACGTATTTTTGGATATCCTTCTAAATAAGGAAAGTTGTAAACCAGAAACTAGCATATCTAAGGAACTTTAGGGTTGACCAAGTTGGGTTAATAAGGTACGCCCTACACCAGAATGTAACGGATCTTGCCAATTTACAAGACACCTTGGGAACGAGTGCTAATATACTCAAAAGGGAAGAACACTTCCTTAGCAGTTTGCCAAACTACACGGTTGATTAATGGAAATGTTTGTGCTTGCTAGAGATTTTAGGGCTTTGTTTGAATTATGAATTACAAATTAAATGAGTACCTATACTTCAGGTTAAAGGCTGAAGGAAGAGGTAGTTTCAGTTACCCTCGACTACCTGCCTAACCCTAACAAAGGGGGTTGTTCACCACGTCAGGAATGTGGACCGAACCCGCCGCGAGAGGTCTTTCCGTTGAGCTCTACTTGGAGTAGGAGGACGCTTGGGTGCTAGGGGGGGATCTGGCCGTAAATCCCTCGCCTTCCGGGTCCTGCACAAGAGGCTAACGTGACTCGGGATTGGATCTCGAGGCCCGCATACTAGTTTACGAGGGAAAGCTTGGAATAGTGATCCCTGGGGATTACTGGATAACCCTCGGGCGGATTATGGACAAGCCTACGGGCGGAACTCCTTGTATTTCAAAGATAAAATGATGAAATGTAAAAAAAGAACTTGCTTGATATTGTTTTTCTATGTCACGTGATAAGATTACGTGAAGGAATCAGTGCTTAACAGGATTAATTAAAGAAGCTGATTGTTATATGTCAAATTAATGTGTTAGATAATTACATAACTAAAACAAATCGAGAAAAGTGCAGGGGATGGGCCATGGGTCCATCCTACGGTGGGGTGGTCTCGGTTAGCCGGGGACTTTTCTCAAAAATCTCGAAGAATAGCAGGATGATCATCATCATCAAAACGAATAATGAGAGCGATGACCTAGAGTTACGTCTTACCCGATTTACGTTGTTTTAGGGGAAGAGAATGGGACTACGTCTTATGGCAGAGAGGTTGAGCCTTGCATCCCTCTCGTTTCCCATTCTCCTTGAACCAAGTGCAGCGTGAATCTGCTTAGGACCTGGCGTTTCTGCGTAAAGTAGTTCGCTCGGGTCTGACGCTAGTTGCTGTTAGCTAATGACCAATCAGGAAAACCCTAATTTCGGTTGATCCTAAGTGGGAATGGCCAGGATACTTCCGCTATGTGGCAGACGCGAGAAGACCTAGATCGCAAAACCCGTAACATTCCATGGGAGTGCTGGGCGGAGTTTTCTAGACATCCTTTCCGATGGATTGCTAAGACGTGTCCTGGATGATACTAGTGGACACGTTACAGTCTTTCTTAACAAAAAAAAAAAGGAAAACAAAAAAAAGGAAAAGAAAAGGAAAAGAAAAGAAAAAGAAAAAATGAAAAAAAATAAACAAACAAAACTGTTATGGGAGAAAATGAGAAAATTCCCTGTCATAACAGGCCTTGTTCCAAGAAAAGGTGGAAACACCCTTGGGCGGGAAGCTGACTCTAGAAAAGGTGGTAACACCCCACAGTTTAGGATAGTTGACTCATCAGCAGACCCTTTTCAGCAAGTGATTTGAAGCCACCTCCCTTGGTACACTGTCTCTGCAATATCAATCCGTCTGCCATTCTTAACAAACGACTTTTCTTACAAATAATTGAAGTATGAGATTTGTAGGCTGCCTCCCTAGGTACGCAGGCGTCTTCAAGATCCTGATGACAACAATAGTTGATTTGATCTTCATCACCAACCCCTTGAGTGATGCGAGATTTCATTCTAACAGGATGGGGACGTGAGTATGGACTGCCCTCTATATCTATCAGTGAGTGAGACAGAGGGTGGGGTGAGTGATTAGTCTTTTCCTTCAAATCAAATGAGAGGTGAGATGTGTGAGCAGAGTGTTACACGCACGGGATGGGCCTCTCCATGCACAATGCACGATCTATTCCTGTGCACTGCACCATAAGGCTCCTTGGCCTTCCTTCTTGCACTATATGCCGGCACAGGGCGGGATGCACAGTTGCACCATCAATTGCGCACAAGGCATGCACCCTCTGCACAAGTGATAGTGAGGATTACATCAATGGGTTTCAGGAATAGGTTGCCCTTTGTGTCTTTCAACAGGGTGTGAGACAGAGGGTGGACTAAGTGTGACTAGTGTTTCTTCAATCAATTATTGAGAGGTGAGAATTGAGGGACATTACGACCATTGGAGTCAGGTACGTTCCCATTTCCCTCTATACCCATGGGATGGGTCTCTACCATCAGCACAGGACATGTCACTCTGTTTTGTACATTGCACTGCAAGGCTCCCTGGCCTTTCTCCTTGCACCTATGCCAGATGGGGTTGGACGCACTGATGCACCATCAATTGTGCACCCTAGCATTCTCTTTCTACACCATTCCCTTGTCGATTCCTAAACCAGGTGTGAGCTTTGAGTCCCATCATTATTTCCTTGAGTGATGTTAGTAATGGGGTGAGTGACTGCTCTTTCATTCCATTTGAGTGATTGTGCGTTGAGTGCAATATCCCTCGTCATCAACGAATTTTCTACGATTCCTTCCACCAGCTACCTCCCTGGGTGCTGCCGCATGGTGCCTGCCACGAAGGATGTGAGCTATGAAGACACCTTAGTACCTCCTACAGCCGACAACGATACAAGACGCAACCTCGGTAGTCAACATTCCTCCTCGGCAATATGGCCCAAGTTTTTCTAACCCTACACCTTCTGTTTCTCAGCCACGATCATGTCTTAAGTGTGGGGACGTTCATGGTTGGTCTGATGTGTAGTACTAGGTCCTTGATATTCGGTTTACCCTTCCTATTAAGGTTTTAAGTGTGGGGACGCGTCCCTATGTGTCTATGTTGCATACCCCCATGCATATACCCTGTTATGATCATGCATCTACGCCATGACTTCATTTTACCTTGATGGGGGTCCTGTCCCCATTCCTCTGTTCTATTTCACCGTGTCCCTGGAGCTGTTCCTTGATCGTTTGCCTTTATTCTTTGTTTTGCGATTTTTTCATGCAAACGTACCTTACGTTCACTGAGAATCACATCCAACCTTACAGACCCGTTCATCCCTTTGAACATCTCATTTTTCATTTTTATCAACCCCTATTCCGACAGATGGCTCTAAAGTTATTAATTTTTGAAGCAATTTCCATAAATTGGACGACATTTTTCCTTCTTAATCCGTGCCATTTGGATGCATGGTTGGTTTGTTATTAATTTTTGCAAGTTTTTGGGCCTTTTTCCTATCTATTTTTCACATTTTTTCATGTGAACCTACCCTCTTTTCACCGAAATTCCAGTTTAACTTGACAACCGTGTCCTGCCAGCCTTTTCCCCGCTTTTTTCTTTTTTCTCCCCCTCTTCCAACTGCGAGATTTTTAGTTATTAAATTTTTCGAGTGTTTTTTGGTGTGTTTTTCGTGGTTTTTTCATATGAACCCCTTCTATTTTCCCCCAAACTGAGTTTTGATGTGCCAGCCCTGTGACTCCTTTTCCTCTAGACATTTTTCACGTTTACTGTGCTCTATTTCGGTGCATGGCTCTTCCAGTATTAATTTTCAAGTCCATTTTCGGGTCTATTTTTGGGGGTTTTCCCATGTGAACGCATCCTATCTTGATTGGAACTATGTTTTGCCATGATAAGGTTGTTGGACACATTATTCTGCACATTTTTCTTTCTTTCTGCACTTCATTCCGATGTGTGGATTCTCTGATATTAATACACGTATGTGTTTTCAGGCTTGTTTTTTTATGTTTTTTCCATGTGAACATCCTGATTTTTCTTGGAACCCGTGTTGCAATTTTTAATCATCTTTTGACACCTTTTTCTTTTTTATGGTTTTTCGATCCGACATGCGGTTTGAGTTTTATTAATTTTTCTTCATTTTTGCCGTGTGGCCGCGTTTTTCATGTTGCGCGTGAACGCGACTGTTTTTGGTTTTACATGCCTCAGGACGCCCCCGTGGCATCTGTGACTCACGCATCGCCGCCCTTGCCCTGTCTGATCCCACCGATGTAAAATTTTTTTATTCCCGCCTCGCGCATGCACGCAAGATGTGGGTGCGTTCCTTTTTTTACCCCTCATAACTTTTTTTTTTGTTATTGAACTAACAAAACAATTTTTACAAAAACAAAACACAAAAAAGAACCACAAATTTTTTTTTAAAAAGCAAAAGAAACAAAAACCCACACAAAACACAAATCCATACACCTCCACTAACCAATTCATTTAACCTAAACAAACTAACCCACGATTTACTTTATTAATTAAAAAAACAATTACACAATTTATTTTATAAAACTGGCAACTACCTTACCTGTTGTCGGCGACGTCCACTCCCTCCTCATCCTCCTTGTTCTTCCTTCCTCCCTCTCCCTCATCTTTCTCCTCCTCTCTCTCTCCTCGCTGGGTCGCTGAGCCGCCGCCTGCACCAGTCGCCGCCGCCTGCCCCAGTCGCCTCCGCCTCGGCACCTCAGCCCCGCCTCTCCTCCCTTCGCTTCCACTTGTCAGTCGTGCCTCCCTCCGTTAATGCCTTCCTTCTCGCCTTCGCCTCAGCACCTGTCGCCGCCCTGCCTCCCCTCCTCCACCACCTGTCGCCTCCTCCTCCTTCCCCTCCACCACAATCCTTATGATTCATGCAAAAGTATATGCTTTATTTTCTGAACAAACAATTATGGTATAAAATCAGTCAATGTGTCGTGCAAAAATAGCTCTTTTAATGAATTTCCGCTAATATGCAATGCTACGTTGTAGGAACGTAGCACCAAGGCAAAGCTCGTGCTACTAGATCCATTATTTCTAAATAAACTACATTCTAAATGTTATGCATAAAGAGAACAATTAGACTTTTTATTATTTCAACATTTAAACTATTGTATAACTTCATCCTCCCCCTCACCGTTTAAATTTTGTTGCGGTGCATAGGTGTAGAGGAGGATTTTTATGTCATTTTTAAAATGTAAAAGCAATAAATACACACTTTAACAGAAAGGACAAGGGCCAAACTGAGGCTTAATTTCATGCTTTAGCCCCATCAGACATTCACATCCATAGATCTTATTTTTTTATTTTTTTTGAACACAAGAAACCCATTTTTTCATATTTTTTATTTATTTTTAATAGAAAATAGATATTTTTGGTTTTTTCTAATGACCGATCATTTGAATTGAAACTCGACATTTTTTCTTATTTTATCACAAGTCCACTCATTTTTTTTCACTCAAAATCAAAGAAACTATCAATTTTCATCAAAATTTGTGGCTTTTCAGGTTTTGAAAATTTATAATTGCTATAAATCAATACGGGTTCTACATAGCAATGATTGCAGCCCTCAAACATAATGCAAGGAACATTCAAATAAAATTTCAGCCCATGTGCACACCATTTAGACCACGAACGATAAAAAACAAGCAAAATTCTTTCATAAAATAGAGCATACCGCATTTTCGCATGTTTCGGGTTTCTTGAATAATTAATTGGGATTGTGTATCAACCAACCAATCATGGATTTCAACATAGATCTTCAACCTTCAGCCTCCTCAATCTCTTGGAACAATCTGGTGCCTCCCGAACAAGCATCCATCACCCAATTCTCTTCTTGATTCTTGCCACATGAACTTCCTCTATGCAGGAGAGAGAGGGAGGAGAGAGAAAGACTGGTTTTTTATTTCTTTGCTTAGTGCATCATTCCTCACGCAGTCTAGAGTGATTGGAGGCGCAAAGAATCTTCATTCCATAGCCAGGAGGGTTTCTCTCCATTTGCCTGATCAGAAAATGCTAAAAAAAGGGAAAGAATGGGGCGCCAAAAAACTGACCCCCCCCCCCCCCCCCCCAATGGTGTTTCATTTCTTGAATTTGTTACAAGCTTAAGGAAGCTTAAGCTTTTAAATCCAAAATATATAGTTCATGCCTTTTGCTTTCACACTTTCGACAAGTGGTTTTTTTTAGTTTTGAGGGGCAAACGACATCGGAATCAAGATCCGTCTAGACGGGTGGTTCCATGACGTTGAAATCTACAAAGTTGGGCCCCGTCCCACTCTTCCTGGTTTTCGGCTTCCAGATCTAGTAGCCGCTTCACAACCCTAAACCTTACAGGGATTAAATGGGGAATCAAACGACCTTGGAATGGAGATCCGAGACTTGCTTTGGATTCCTAACGTCATTTTGCATCTAGAAAAACTCCAATTCGGCCATCCACCACAGTTTGATTTCCATGAAAATAAATGCTAGCGCTTTAGGGACTTGCTGCTTAAAATCGTACTAATTGCCACTACTGCTTTCGATGAAGTCTATTATTTGCCTGAAATTTGGAATTTTTGGCTATCTTAAAGCACTTCTTGACATAAAAAGTCATATGTCTTTTTAAGCACTTCTCAGCATAAAAAATCATCTGTTATTGGTGACCACGAGATAGCGCGACTCAGCTCATCGAATCCCACATACAGATGTGCACATAAACAGAACGACAAAGAGCATCAAGCTCGTACAAAATAGATACACAACAAAACACAACACAGTTCTCACCCTATCCCCTGTTGAAACCAAGGCATGAAATTCATGAGGAGTAGGTCTAGCATTATCTGACAAAAAGTCTAAAGCTAGTCACTAACCAACTGCTCCAACATAGCCAAGCTAAAAAGAACTATCAAAGAGGTAATTCGAGTGGTGGTCTGAACTACCTACCTAACTAAGAACAACTCAACTAGGAGCTTCTACTAGGTGAAAACTCCTATAGCTTGATCAACAAATATTATCTTTTAGCACATTGCTCTTTTGCCTCTTATTTTCCATACTCGGGCATGTAAAAAGGAGGGAGTTGAGCATGGTGACCCAAGGAGAACAGGGCATCGACCTTAGGTCCTGTCTCGGTACCCAATAACCCACCAAGCCCTCGCAAGGCGACACTAAATCCTTTTCTAACGCTCACTTATATTTTCGCTCCAACCTTCTTGTATTCTTTGTTTTTCAACTAGATACCACCCCTAGGAAGACAAGGCATCGGCCCCAGGTCTTGTCTCGTCCCCGGGAACCTACCAAGCCTTCGCAAGTCAATAAACAATAGCTCAAGGAGTTTTCTTTCTTTCCTTTTCTATTTTTATAGGGGTTAGAACTCCCTTTTTACACGCCTCCATATATTTATGTATTATCTTTCATATACTTAGGGTTTTGCCTCTTTCCATCATTATTTTAGTAGGATTCTCTAACTACCTCACAACTAACAGGAACTCCTAAAATGGCTGCCTAGCAAGTCAGCAGAATAGGGTCACTAGAATTGCTTTCTAAAATAGGTCTTTCAATGCCTGACAATGCCTTTACAAGAGGCAATGACCTCCCCTAGACATACAGAGCCTAAACCTGGGACTTCATGCCTCGAGCGCCGGTCCCCAACAAACAAAAGAAAGTAACACTTATAGGCACATTGGAATGGCCACAAGAAGCTCCTTCACAGCAAAGGCTCCCTCTAGCAACTTCGTCAACCTATATGATGCAATCACTACAACAAAAACCCATTAACTGTATCCACACCAAACAGACATAGGGCCCTCTTGGACTAAAGAAATCAAACATGACACGACAAAACTAACTGGCCCTCCTGGCCTAAGAAAACAGATCATTAAAACCTTAAAACAACTCGCCCTCTTGGCCTAAAGAAAATCAAGTAAACCAACTCATATAGATCCCTCCTTGGAAGAAGGCAAATATACAAAAATACACTCCATTCCAAGGGGAAAAATAGGGTTCTTAGCTCTAAACTAAATGCATCAGGTTGTGACCCATACCTCCTGCATATATAGTAAGAGACGTACGCATAACATTTCATCTAATCAACCTATGGGTCTAGGATAATAGTGGTAGATGGGTCTCCACCACTCTTCATATTACCCATATCAACCATTGCCTACCATAAAACGTGTGGTCTGATAACATTCCCCACAAGCGACCACGTCCCGTCTTGTTATCAAGAGCAACATCTGGACTAGGACCACAATTGAAGAGGAGGTCCTCTTCATAAGCAAAATTAGCTAAGGAATCCGCAAACTGATTCCAATAACGTGGAATGAGCTGAATAGATACGCTCTCAAATTTATCAAGTAGGGTTATAACAGTGCCATGATACATACAAAGGATGGGATTCTGGACTATATATGTCCCATTGAGCTGATTTAAGATCAGTTGGGAATCCCCTTTACCAACAACCACCAAATACCACTTATCTTGGCAATATTCAGTCCCATAATCAAGGCTTTATACTCTGCCATGTTGTTAGTTAATCCTACCCCGAGATAAATAGCTAATTTCATTGTAACTCTACATCGGGGATCTCAGATAACTACTCTAACACCCCCTTTTTTATTAGGCCCCCTAGACGCTCCATCAAAGTATAGCGTATATGTCCATAATGGTTTACATAGCCAGCCATCAAGAACTCCCCTAGACGCTCCATCAAAGTATAGCGTGTACGTCCATAATGGTTTACACAACTAGCCATCAAGAACTCCCCTAGATGCTCCATCAAAGTATAGCGTGTACATCCATAATGGTTTACACAGCCAGCCATCAAGAACTCCCCTATTCGTAATTATGATAGTCAAAATTCAACATATTTAGAGGATGAACTGACGGCTCCATCCCATCTTCTCCATTAAACTCAATAGGGATGCTTGTCAAAATCTGCAAACAGTGATGGTAGAAAACTTTAATCTCCCACACAAAGGTACTGCCTTCTTGCTCAATCACTTTGTATCCTTTGCTCCATCAGATAAGCTTCCCTTGATGATATCTTTGCTTGAGATATGGGTGCTTCAAATAAGGGATTAACCGCCCCATCAGCTAGTTTAAGCTCTCCTACACGTCTCAAACCAACCCCATCATAGACCTGCAACGCATTTATCACGTTAGCATATTAAAAAATAATAAGGTTTAGTCTTATTAAGATTAACCTTATTCTTAAATTCCACTCCCTGTATATTAGCTAATAAAGCTGTGGACTTATTTTTACCTAACCGAACTATCTTGTAAGGGCCATCCCATCTAGGTTCTAGCTTTCTTGGAAATAGCTTCCTACATGCATCGTAGTATAGAACTAACTGCCGTTTCTTAAAGGTATATTTATTTGCTTTTAGATCATGCAACCTCTTCATCCGACGTTTAGCCACCTCATGGTGCAACAAACTTTGTAATTTAAGTTCATCCAAGTGGGCTATAGTCGTAAACCGCTCAAATAGGGCATCTTCATCGCCCAAAGAGTAATTGATTGCAAATCTAATGGTCGGCAACTCGATTTCTAAGGGTAAGAAACACTCCTCCCCATAAACTAATTTGAATGGGGTGTAGCCAGTGACTCGCTTAAACATCATGTTATATACCCAAACCGCCACGTATAATTTTGTATCCCAGTCCTACTTCTTTTCAGAGACTACTTTGGATAGGATACCCACAAGCTGCTTATTGGTAGTTTCAACTTGTCCATTTGCTTGGGGATTATACTGGGTCGTCTTATTATGCTTAATTTATCATGCTTCAATCAAGCTTTTAATCACCTTGTTCAAGAAATGGATTCCATGGTCCGATACTGTTTTCTTTGGTGGACCAAAACAATAGATGATCTGCTCAAGTAGGAAACTGGCAGTCTCTTTTGCATTGCCCTACCTCGTCGCCCGTGTGTCTAACCACTTTGTAAAGTAATCAATTGCTACTATAATGTGTCTTTTCTGAGTAGTAGATGATGGGGTAATAGGTCTCACAAAATCGATATCCCACTTCTCAAATGGAAGGGTAGCCATAATCAGCGTAAGTGGACACTTTCTATTCTCTCTATTGTCATGTCTTTGACATGTATCACATCTCTTGACATAGTCAAATGAATCCTAGAAGATGGATGGCCACCATTATCCAGCTCTTAAAGCCTTCTGTGCCGTCAATCGCCCAGCAAAGTGCCCTCCACAAGTGGAGTCATGGTACTCTTCCACTATAAATGGAACCTCATCGGGCATCACACATTGGCGATAGATATCATCAACACCCTACCTATACAATGTTCCTACGATCAAGGAAAATTTCAATGCCTGCTATTTAATTTTCCTCTTCTCTAATTTTGATAAAGTAGCTCCAGTCTCTCCCCCGTAGAAAGATAGTGCATTATAGCAACATACCACGAGGGAATACACGCCATATCAATCTTGAACAAAGTTTCCATATCACTTCCTTCAGCCAAGACCTCTTTTGGCTCTCCTAAATCCACAAGACACTCTACAATGCCTTGTAGCTTTGGTGGCTTGCTCTTAATCTCGTAATTGAATTCATGCAAAGTGATTAGCCACTTTGCTAAATGATCAGGCAACTATAACTTATTCAACAATAATCAAAGCCCTTCTGCCTTCATATACAAAACCACCTTCTCATAAAGAATGTAGTGCCTCAACTTTTTGGTCGCAAATACCATCTCAAAGCATAACTTCTCCATATAGTTGTAGTTAATTTTCGACAGGCCCAACTTTCGACTAGAAAAAGCTATCAGATGGTACCACTTCTCCTCCCAAATTTGGGATAAGCAGCAACTAATACTATACATCGTTGCTGTTGAAAATATATCGAACATTTTGCCCCTTTTAGGTGCTTTTAAAATAGATGCTTTGGCAAGATCCTCCTTCACATTGTCAAAAGATACTTTGCAAGCATCATTCCATGCAAACTCATAGTTAAAGGATAATAGATTTGTCAATGGAAATGTTCTTTGTGCCAAGGCATTGATAAACCTCCAATAATACCCTACCGATGACAAAAAGCTATGCACTTCCTTTGGAATACATGGCAGACTCATGGTGACTATGACCTTGATCTTTTCAAGGTTAGTCGCAATCCCTACAGAACTGACCACATGGCCTAACAATAGCCCATAAGGCACTCCAAAGATGCACTTCTACGAGTTGAGAGCTATGTAAAATTGTTTGCAACGCTCAAAACACTTCCGCAAAATAATCAACTGTCTTTCTCTTACGGTGGCTACCCCTAGGTCATCAATGAATACTTTCAACTCCTCGGGGGAGATGTCACCAAAGGTCTTGTCGACTGTCCTTTGCCACAAATTGGCTACATTACATAACCCAAATGCCATCGCATGGTATGCAAAGGTACCGAAGACAATAATAAATGTCATTTTCAGCTTGTCTTGCTCAGCAATCACCATTTGGTTATACCCTGCAAAGCAATCCATGAATGAATATATTTTCCTACCTACCAATTGATCCAAAATTTGGTCAATAAACGGCAACGAGTAGTAATCTTTAACAATCTATTTATTTAGCTCTCTAAAGTCTACACAAAGATAGATTTGATTATTATTATTCTTTCTAATCACAACTGGTGAACACCATTCAGTATATTGAACTTGGAAGATCAAACTTGCCTTCCACAACTTCTGAAGCTCTTCAAACAGCCTGTCCCTTAGTTCAAAAGGCATATGCCTTACTTTCTGATGTATAGGGTGGGTACCTTCCTTTACAAGAATGGTATGCACAGCGAGACTGGGAGGAATACCCCTAACTTCATCATAGCTCCAAGCAAAGATGTCGCAGAACTTCTGAATCAGGGACACATAGTCCTCTCTCTCTTTCAAATTGAGCATGGAACCTAATTTAATTGGTTGCAAATCATTAGGCGTGCCAAGGTCCAACTCAATAACGTCTGCATCTCTTATTCGATCTTGAGGCTCTATCAGCTCATTCAAGGTTATCTGATAAATATCCTCTGTAGTGGACCCTTCTTTAGATCCATCACTCGATGATGTCTCACTACCAGATGGATCATCTACTGTTTCTAGTTTAGTGGAGGATAATGGAGCTCTCTCACTCTAAGGATACTCAGGTAAGCATCCACTATTACATGATGGGCATCGCGACCTAGAATCACTCGACCAGCAGGTATATCGACTTGATAGTCTATCCATAGAATCCATGGTTTGCCTAGCAAAACTCAATAGCCAGGATGTCCTATAAACCTTATCACCCTAAAGTCCAGATAGCATTCCACGCTCACAACTATAATGTGGACTTTAGTGATGAAACCTTCCAATTGTCTTAGACTATCATCAGTCATCCTAAGAAGTGTGGAGCTGTCTTTTTGGATCTCTAGATCTAACCTCTCCAGCAAATCTGAACTCATGATATTGGTGGAGGATCCAATGTCCACGATAGCGTGCTCCACTAACATTCCATCCACATATGCTGGAACCCTAGGGCAATGCTTTTCAACATGATCGAACCAATCTTCTCCCACTCTAGCTATATGCCCAAAGGTTCTACAAAATATACCCAATACATAGGATTTTATTGAATTCCTTGCATACTCCTGGAAAAAGTTTAATCAATTGTAGGAGATTTACGTCTGGTTTAACTTTGCAAAGAGAACTTGCCAGATCAAAGTTGTGGTAGTTAGCCAAAGTTTTCTTCTCGTGCAAAATCATTCTCTCCTTTGATCTTTCAATTGGCTTTGGTGCCTCTTTTTTAGCCTTTACCTTCTTTCTTGGCAATCCTTTATCCTTCTCGAGATCAACTTTACTATAAACACGTCTTAAAGGTCCACCTTCCATATCAGGATTTAGGACTTGCTTTTCACCCTCTTTGATCTTTTGACCTCTTGTTACGGCTTGCATATTAGAATTTTCAGCATCATTGACATATACGGCCTCAATAAGGTTGACTCCACTGCCATGAGGCAACTCCTCTACAGTAGCCTTTCCTCGTTGCAGTATTTGTCTTGGTCCCTCATCTTGCTGGAGATTATTCCCTTGTGCACGATGGTTAATTGGACCTGGTTGTTTACTCCCTTGTTGGAGAGAACTGATTTTACTCCAACAGGTAGTAGCTAAGTGGCCAGACTTTCCGCAAATATCGCATTTGACATTCGGGCAATTCCTAGGAAAATGTTGGCCACCACACCACTTACAGCTGAATCTTAAGGGGGCACCCTCTTCAAGGCATCGACTCCCTATCAAATTCTACTGCTTCTTAAGAAAATTGACATCCACAGCTATTTGTATGTATTGTTTAGAAATCATATCGATATAGTGCTTCATCATGTCCTTAACTTCACCAAGGACATTAGAGGCACTTGACTCATAGCCGCGATCATCTATCTATTGTCCCATCGGTCTAACTACTTGATTAGGAATTGGCCGCTGACCTACTAGGACAACATTAGGATTCATTGTTTGGCTTCCACTACTATTTAGTGAGGCCGCTTGACTAGCCATGGACATAGTCATGCTAGGAGGAGCGGGTAACATAGGCAAATTCGGCATGATACTCCCCTCTTCCATTCATGTTTACATCTTAACTCCCGTTGGTTAAGGCCAAATTAATACCATTCCAATTTATCCTTGCTGCATAAGCCGCTTGCAAGCGCAAATCTACTCCTTCTACTTAGGCAATAACAATGTCAATGTCGGCCAAAGCAACACTACTAAGCTGCACTTGGATATTAAAATCCAATCCATGTAGGGAATATAAGTATTAAGTTTGCAAAGAACTTGCTTTAGTTTCTTGGCATAGGCTCAAACATTCTCATTTGGCTCTTGGCATGTTACATTCAAAAGACGCAACCAATATTGTCCACCCTTCCCACGATCAAACTCTCTATGGAAAGCCATAAAGAGTTGGGCATTGCTAGTTATGGTTCCGACTTCTAGACCATGATACCATACTGCCGCTCTTTCTTTTAACGTCATATTGAAGAACATCATTAGGTGTCCTTCATCTTGGATTCGATAGTTGAACATGAGCATTTGAAACTCCTTAATATGGAGTTCTCCATCTTCTTTTGCTAACCCATGGAAAATGGGCAAAGGTGCTCCTAATGCCAGTAAATCCGGTGTACTTGCTGGAATTGAGATGGGCTGTGCCATGGCTACAACCGGATTGACAACGGGAGTTTGTGTAGGTACAACTACACCCCCACTTGTTGTGGGTTGATTAACTAAAAGAAGGGAAATACCAAGACTTCCACTTGCACTCAAAGGGCTGCTTGTAACACAAGTTACTAGAACCACTGCTGCTTATGCGTAATGGGCTGCTCCTTTAAGGAGAATAGCATCTTACAATCTCCAACCGTCGTCTAGCCCTCTCAGCATGTTCTGCTTTTTGTATTTTGGCTTGACGGTCCTTCTCAAAGGACATAAACTGAATATTTGATCCCTAGAAACCCTAGATTCGAGAACCACCACTTGTTGGTGGCTCCCAGATGACACACCTAAAACGGGCCAGCAATGGCTATAGCACTAGCCAGACCTCTAACATGCACAAGACAACCCCATGGCCTCGTGGTCAGGAGCGTGTACAGGACACATTGCCCTGCCATCATACATATATTTTGTGTTTGTATCGTGTTTTGTAGTTCAACCCCTAGCCCTCTCTAAAACTGCTCAGAAGGAGACCCTACACATTTTGGTGTAATTCACCACATAGACCAACATAGAAGGCACCCCTCAGCTAATTATTGCGGCCCCACCGCGACTCTCCTACACCTTGGGGATTGGCCCCTCGGTGTATCACTAACATATATAACACATATAAAACAGAATCCGCTTTTGGTACCAATATTATATCATTCCAGGAATGTACCAGTCCTCACTTACTTGTCCCCTTGGACCCACTATCTAGACCTACAGCTTGGGTGCCTTACTCTCTCCAACGTGGGTCATTTATACTTCAACCAATTGCTATGCATGCAAGGAATAGATACCATGTGTATATGATTTATTTTGTGCACAAACAATTATGGTATAAAATCAGCCTATGTGTAATGCAAAAACAACTCTTTTAATGAATTTTCACTAATACACAATGATGCGTTGTAGGAACCTAGCACCAAGGCAAACCTCGTGCTGCTAGATCCATTATTTATAAATAAATCGTATCCTAAATATTATGGATAAAGAGAACAATTAAACTTTTTATTATTTCAATGTTTAAACTATTGTATAACTTCATTCTCCCCCTCACCGTTTAAATTTTGTTGTGGCGCATAGGTGTAGAGGGTTTTTATGTCATTTTTGGTATGTAAAAGTAATAAATACGCACTTTAACACAAAGGACAAGGGCCAAAATGAGGCTTAACCTCATGCTTCAACCCCGTCATACATTCATATACATAGATTTTATTTTTTTCAAACGCAAGAAACCCATTTTTTTTATTTTTTTTTATTTTTTCTATTTTTTAAATATAAAAGAGGTATTTTTTGGTTTTTTATAATGATTGATCTTTTGAACTGAAACTCGGTATTTTTCCTTATTTTATCCCATGTCCACTCATTTTTTTCCACTCAAAATCAAAGAAACTATCAATTTCCATCAAAATTTGCAGTTTTTCAAGTTTTGAAAATTTATAATTGATGTAAATCAATACGAGTTCTATATAGCAGTGATTGCAGCCCTCAAACATAATGCAAGTAACATTCAAATAAAATTTTAGCCCATGTGCACACCATTTAGACCATGAACAATAAAAAACAAGCAAAATTCTTTCATAAAATAGAGCGCATCGCCTTTTTGCATGTTTCAAGTTTCTTGAATAATTAAGTGGGACTGTGTACCCACAAACCAACCATGGATTTCAACATAGATCTTTAGCCTTTAGCCTCTTGGAACGATCCGGTGCCTCTCGGACAAGCATCCATTACCTGATTCTCTTCTTGATTCTTGCCACATGAAGTTCCTCTATGCAGGAGAGAGAAGGAGGAGAGAGAAACACTGGTTTTTATCTCCTTGCTCAGTGTATCATTCCTTGCATGGTCTGGAGCAATCGGAGGTGCAAAGAATCTTCATTTCACAGCCAGGAGGGTTTCTCTCCATTTGCCCGATCAAAAATTGCTTTTAAAAAAAGGGAAAAAATGGGGCGTCGAAAAAATGACCCCCCCCCAATGGCGTTTCATTTATTGAATTTGCTATAAGTTTAAGCAAGCTTAAGCTTTTAAATCCAAAATATCTAGTTCATGCCTTTTGCTTTCACACATTCAACAAGTGGTTTTTTTTCAGTTTTGAGGGGCAAACGACATCAGAATCGAGATCCGTCTAGACGGGTTGTTCCGTGACGTTGAAATCTACAAAGCTAGGCCTTGTCTCACTCTTCCCAGCTTCCAGATCCAGTAGTTGCTTCACAACCCCAAACCTTGCGGGGATTAAATGGGGGATCAAACGACCTTGGAATGGAGATTCGAGACTTGCATTGGATTCCTGAAGTCGTTTTGCATCTAGGTAAACTCCAGCTTGGCCATCCGCTACCATTTGATTTCCATGAAAATAAATGCTAGCACTTTAGGGACTTGCCGCTTAAAATCGTACTAATTGCCACTGCCATCTTTGACGAAATCTTTTTTTCCCCCTGAAATCTAGAATTTTTTGCTATTTTTAAGCACTTCTGGGCATAAAAAATCATCTGTCACCTCAACTAACACATGATATATCCATTTGACAATTTTGTCATGTCCCCTATATTTTTCTTTTGTACCATCGTGTTAGTATTTGGTTTTTCTGTACTTAATAGGAGCCGGGCTGTTACCTAGTCGCCTTGCTTTTTTCAGTCGTGGATTTTTCTCTTCTCCCGACATTCATAAATAGATGATTGAAGCTACTACTTTGACAGATTTCCAAAAAGGCCAACTCAAGGAGTTAGACACTAAAGTAGCTAGCTACCTTGGAAGTTGAGAATGTGTGTTTAACTAAAGAAAAGAATGCAGCTCTTGAGGACATGATAGAGTCAACTCGTAAGTTGGGACTTGTGAGAGCCAATTGTAGCATTCCCAAGACATTGTTAAATCCCAGAAGAAGCGTATTGAAGAGCTTAATAAGAAAATTGATACTCTACTAAGGTAGAATGCCTTCAGTAGTGAATGAATTGTGTGCAAGATGACTTTACTCGTTATGCTGAATTGGTGTTACTTCCCCCTCCTTCTAGATTAAGTATAATCAATAGTGGTTTGCCTTGTATAATTCCTTGAGCAATGTGGATTTGGAACCTCTAGAGAATGGGTGGTCAAATCTATGGTCTGCAGATTTGTTGAGACCTATCTTTGATAGATTTGTGGATGAGCTAGTTTCACATGAAACCCAATTACTGGTTCTTCTTGATGTTCCCAATCAACAGCAAATGCATGCATTTAAAGGATGGTATGAGAGAGCCAGAAAAGTTATGTACTGGCTGTCTATCAGTATTTTAGACTCTATGATTGTGCATATTCAGGATGCAAGTACGCCAAAGGAGGCATGGGATACTTTGTCAAAAATGTATAGCACAAATACGCAAGCCAAGAAAATGCAGCTCAAGCAAGAGTTGCACAATGTGCAAAGAGAAAGTATGAGCATCAATGACTACCACATGAAGGCGAAGAAGATTGCAGATGCACTTGCTTCCATTGGGTCGCCAGTGGAAGATGATAATTTAGTTTCTGTGACCTTGAATGGTCTAGGAAAGGATTATGCACAATTCCGAACATTCATTTTTATCCGTGAAAGATTTCCTGATTTTGAGGAGTTGGTTGCTCTTCTAATTTCTGAGGAGCAGAGAAATGGTGGTACATCTTCTTCAGGAGGAACTTCAAAAGAAGCTGTCTTCTATTCAAATGCTGGAAGAGGTAGAGGCAGAGGTAGAGGAGGCTAATCTAGAAGCCATGGTAGAAATCAGAATATGTAGCAAACTCAAGAAAACCAGTCCTATGGAGGAGGATGTGGTAACTCTAGAGGTAGGGGGAGCCAAAGAGGTTGTGGTGGATGGCAAAGAGGGCAAAATGCAAACAGCAATGTTGAATGCTACTACTGTGGTAAAATGGGTTATATGGCTAAAGACTGCTACAAAAAGCAGAATGACATCATGAATGGTAAATTGAAACAAGGGAATTATGCATCTTCTAGTAGAAAGGGTGATGACAGAAATGAGCATTTGTTTATGGTGCAGCACATGACCAATTCTGTGACAAGTGCAGAAGAAAGCAACAATGTGTGGCATGTTGACTCAGGTGCATCAAACCACATGACAGGTCTTGCAGAATAGATGCAGGATGCAAGGAAAATGGAAAAACCAGCATTTGTGGAGACTGGTGATGATATTGCACATCCTATTGTGCAAATTGGAAAATTTCATTTGTCTATGCAGGATGGGAAAAAGAAATACCTATCGGATGCATTTCATGTCCCGAATATCACCAAGAACCTGGTTTCTATTGGTCAAATGGTTGAGCAGGGCTTGCAGGTCAAATTTAATCCTCATGGATGCTTTGTTGAGGATATGAAAAATAAAGGTTGCTTGATAGCAAAAGGAAAGAAGAAGGGCAGAATGTTTACGTTGGATGCAGACATACCTGAATTGAGTGTAGCAATGTTTGCACATGGGGCCGGTGTAGTTGCAGATATTGATATCTGGCATAAACGCATTGGTCATGTTAATGTACAACGACTTAAATCAATGCAAGCCCAAAATATTGTTGCACGATTGCCTAAATTCAAGGTTGCCAAAATGCATAAGGTATGTCAAGCCTGTCAATTTGGAAAACAGGCAAGGAAACCATTTCCTAGACATGTTCAAGAGAGTAAGAAGCCATTGGAATCAATCCACTCTGATGTGTGGACTAATAAAGTTGTATCTATTGGAGGCTGTCATTATTTTGTCACTTTAATTGATGACTATAGAAGAAAAGTTTGGGTATATTTTATGAAAAAGAAAAGTGAAGTTTTTGGGTATTTCAAAACTCTTAAAGCTATGGTTGAAAAAGAAACAGGCCTGCAAATAAAATGCCTAAGGTCAAATTGAGGGGGAGAGTACCTCTCAAATGAGTTTGCAAGGTTCTTGCAGGAGCATGGCATAAAGCAGCAATATTCATGTAGTCATATCCCATAGCAAAATGGAATTGCAGAAAGAAAAAACAGGCATATTGGAGAGGTATATCGTGCCATGTTCAATGAAAAAGGCATGCCAGAATTTTACTGGGCTGAGGCAATTGCTACAGCAGTCTACATAATGAACATGACTCCCACTGCAGCAATACATGGCATGACTCCAGAGGAGAGGTATACTGATAGGAGACCGGATATTTCTCATTTGAAATTTTTTTGTTGCATTGCCTATGTTCATGTGCCAGATGAGTTGAGATCCAAGTTGGATCTAAAAGCTTAGAAGTACATCTTTATTGGTTACTCTCTGTAGTAGAAAGGGTATAGATGCTATAACCCTTCTACTCGTAAGTTTACAGTGAGCAGAGATGTTGTTTTTGATGAGATGAGTAACTGGTATAAACTAGTAAATGTGATTGATAATGTAGATGCACAAAATGGTAATACTGCACAGAATTGACAGCAGCAGTCACAAGATATTAGTGGATGTGGAGTGTCCTCTATGTTGAGAATCAGCAATCACACTCAAACAGCCTCTTTGTATGGAGTCTCAGGGTCAAGGACATGCAGGCTAACTTATCCCATATGCACAATGGTGCCTACTACAGTTTCCTACTTTCCTATAAAGCATTGTACTTGCTTCCTTTCTTAATGCAATGATAGTACTCTTTTCATTTCAGTAATGTGTCAATGTCATTGTCCACATACACAAGATTGTGTTTATGAGTCCAAGTCTCAATCTTGGAACCTAATTCACTTGTGTAACAAACAGTGTCCATTCCATCATGAGTCTACACTTCTCCTTCCATCCTCCATAGCTTCCGGTTATGTCATGCTCTAGATCCCGCATTTCTAACATGGTATCAGAGCCCAGTTGGGCATGGCATTGCTTCTCTAGCCTCTCTTGATTCTTTTGAACCTCCATCCAGCTCAATGTCAGCTCATGACTTCATCTCCCAACTCTACTCTCACTGAAGCTTCCATGGCAGCCATAGCCAGCAGCACCCTATCAGATTGAACTGCTTATATCTCACTCCACAGGTCAAATCTCTTACAGCTTCCTTCTAGAAAAGTATTCCCCAACTCATAAAGCTTCTCTGTATCACATCAATCCAGGACATTGGACCATCTGGAGCTCAGCATTGTGAAAATCCCAAATCTCTGTTCTGTGTCTGCCATAGCTAGACAGGACCTACCTTGCTTGGAGCTTCCATAACTCTTCAACCAGGCCATTTCAGCCCACGATTTCTTCTGGAGAGTTGTTCCTCTGCTCAAGGCGTTTCATCTTGGCACAACAATCAATGACATTGATGCTCCCTGGCTCCAGCATTGCAGAAATTCGACCACGCTGTCCAGATCTGCACCGAATCTGTTCGCGGCACCTGCGCGCCTCATACTGACCATGATCTGCACAATCTTCATGGGGCTTTGGTAGCCCATGACATAAGCTTCCTAGATATGTAAAAAGTTTTAAAAATGATGCACTGTAGCTCCTGCAATAAGCAAAAAACCAGGCCCCTGTCTCAGAAACCCTAAATCCACCATAGCCAAAAGCTTCAAAATCTTGACATTTTTCACTGTTTCTCTCACTGAAGTTATCAACAGTGATTTTAATCACTGAGCAATACTCTCTGAAGTTCGTTAAAGTACTGTCACTCAGATCTGACGACATCAGCATCAAATCAAGAAGGGGAAGATCACTTGGAGTAAAAGACTTTTGCAGATTTGGTATTCATTGACACTCAGTTAGTGCTTTTTAGCACTTGTGTCTCTCAATCAATTCTTCTGTTGCTCAAATCTAATAAAGTCTGAAGTTGATTTGCTACTGTTCCCGTAAATCTAACATGGGCAAAGACTCGCCAAATGCTCGATTCAAAGGAGTCGGATTCCACACTTGGCAAACCCGCATCAAGCTCATCCTGATGAAGAAGGGTCTCTGGGCCATCACAAATGGCAAAGAGAAGAAACCTCGGGACGCGGACCTTGCAACTACTTGGCAAAAGAATGATGACAGAGCCCAGGCCATTATCAAATTGGAGCTAGATGACAGTTATATCCATCACGTGGATAACTGTGAGACCTCACAGGATACATGGAAAAGACTTGACACCCTGTTCGGTGCACAATCTAAATCATCAAAGTATGGTCTCCTAATTGAATTCTTCAGGCTTGAAATGAAGTCCAGCACATCACTTGCCACACATCTTAATTACATGGAAGGACTCCTAACCCAACTTGCAGGAATCAACATTAAAATGGATGAAGATGTTTGCATCGGTGTTCTACTTAAGAGCTTGCCTCCTGAATATAATAACGTATCAACAACTTTAATCAACATGCCAAATCCTGAACTTGTTGACATCCAGGCATCACTGTTAGAAGAAGAAAAGAAGCTAAAAACTAAAGAAGAACCAAGTACCTCTAGAGATGAGCATGCATTATATGTTGGCAACAGGTACAAAGGCAAGAAAGATCAGCTCTTTTGTGACTTCTGCAAAAGGACCGGACACACCGAGAAGTTCTGCCACGCAAGAAAGAGATCCCAAAAGGCCTATCTAGTCGCAGTCAAAGAAGAAGAAGAAAATGAAGCAAAGGAAGAAGAAGATGAAGATCACCAGGATCGGAAGGACAAGACTCATCAGTCCTTGTACTCTCATAATTCTGATAGACTGTTTTAATAGCCTTGTATTTTTCCTTGCCCTAATGCTTCCTGCCATAAGCTATGTAAACTCCTTATGTAACTTGGCATTACAGTCCCTGTACACTTTGTGAGGCCCCTGTTACAGCCTCTGGATGTCCACCATGTTTATGGTACCCACACTTAGGTTTTTCTGCGACAGCCTCTGGTGTTTTGCCATGTCTGTGGTATACCCACACTTTGCAGGTGGTTCTCATTACAGCCTCTACACACTTTGTGCCTTTCCTAGTTGTGATTGAGGAGGGGTGTTGAGAATCAGCAATCACACTCAAACAGCCTCTTTGTATGGAGTCTCAGGGTCAAGGACATGCAGGCTAACTTATCCCATATGCACAATGGTGCCTACTGCAGTTTCCTACTTTCCTATAAAGCATTGTACTTGCTTCCTTTCTTAATGCAATGATAGTACTCTTTTCATTTCAGTAATGTGTCAATGTCATTGTCCACATACACAAGATTGTGTTTATGAGTCCAAGTCTCAATCTTGGAACCTAATTCACTTGTGTAACAAACAGTGTCCATTCCATCATGAGTCTACACTTCTCCTTCCATCCTCCATAGCTTCCGGTTATGTCATGCTCTAGATCCCGCATTTCTAACACTCTAGTGGTAGTTCACATTCTTCGCCATGGAAAGGCAGATTGAGATCAGGAGAATCTTCTCAAAGCAATGCAGATAGTGGTATATAGGTATCACGAAAAGGAAAAGAGAAGGTAGATCAGCCCATGTTTGATGTGAATGCAGGTCACTCTTATGTGGATGGTGAATCCAGTGGCTCAGAACAGAGCATTGATGATGAGTTGGGTATTCCTTTTGTTGTTATACCCGGACCGGAGTAAGGAAGACCAGGAATGTTTTGAGAGCACCTGGAAGTGAGCCTACTTTGCACAGGTCTATCAAAGCTAGGTATCCTATGCCTATATAGTCAAAGTGATATAGGAACTAGAACCCACTTCTTTAGAATATTCACTATGCCTATATAGTCAAAGTGATATAGGAACTAGAACCCACTTCTTTTGAGCAAGCCATGGGAAAAGAAAAATGGGAGAAAGCCATGGATGAAGAAATGGATGCTTTGGAAGTAAATGCTACATGGAAATTGGTACCTTTGCCTAAAGATAAGAATGCAATTGGTTGTAAGTGGGTTTATAAGGTGAAGCACAATCCAAATGGTTCTGTGAACAGATACAAGCAAGATTAGTAGTCAAGGGGTATGCACAAACATATGGCATTGATTATGAAGAAACATTAAGTCTAGTTGCAAGGATGGCAACCGTAAGAGCAGTCATTGCTATGGCTGCATCAAAGGGATGGTCTTTACATCATATGGATGTAAAGAATGCCTTCTTGCATGGGGATTTGCAAGAAGATATCTATATGGAGCAGCCACCAGGTTATGTGCATGCTATTCATCTTGAGTTTGTTTGCAGGTTGAAGAAAGCCTTGTATGCTTGAAGCAAGCACCTAGAGCATGGTTTGACAAGATAGGACAGTATCTTTTCACTATTGGCTTTCAGATTTCCAAGCCAGATTTATCACTTTATGTGAGAAAAACAGAGAAAGATATTATGTTGCTAGTCATTTATGTTGATGATTTGATCATCACATATGATAGTGATGAAGATATCCTTCATGTGAAAATGCTATTGAAGCAGAAGTTTGAGATGAAGGATTTGAGAGAGCTGCGTTATTTCTTGGGCATTGAGGTGATCAGATCACCAAGTGGGATACGGCTCTTGCAGAGACAGTATGGATTGGACATGTTGTCCAAATATGGGATGACAGGCTGTAAGCGTATTTCAGTTCCTTTGGAGCAGAATGTGAAGCTGAGGGCAGATGCACGTGAGCTTCTGGAAGATTTTACTATGTACAGACGCATAGTAGGAAGTTTGATTTATATGACTATTACTAGGCCAGATTGGAGCTATGATGTTGGATTGGTAAGTCAATTTATGCAGGCTCCAAGGAAACCGCATTTGGATGCGGCTAGACGCATACTCAGGTAGTGGACTATTTTATGAGACTGGGGTTTTGATATAGTTGCATGGATACACTGATGCTGATTAGACTGGTAGTATTTCTGATAGACGATCTACCAGTGGATATGTGTTCTCTTTTGGGAGTGCTGCAGTCACTTGGAGCAGTAATAAACAGCCTATAGTTGCCTTGTTGAGCACAGAGGCTGAGTACAGGGGTGCAGCAATGGCTGCATGTGAGGTAGCTTGGTTGCATAAGCTACTTTATGATATGCATCAGCCTACAAATGGGCTAGTTGTCATTTATTGTGACAACATGAGTAGTATACACTTGGCAAATAACCCATGGAAAATAACCCAGTCTATCATGCTAGAACAAAGTACATTGAGGTGCATTATCACTATGTGCGGGAGAGGGTTTTACTAGGTCTTATTGATCCAGTTTATGTCAGCACAGAGAATCAGATAGCTGACATATTTACGAAGGCATTGGACACAGAGAAGCTGCGCAAGTTTAGAGACGTGCTTAGTGTGCAGGAATTGGGATTGAGCTCGAGGGGGAGTGTTGAGATATCGAGCTCCACTCGTGATATGCAGGGGTGACCGTTGTGCATTTATGTCACTGACTTGTTAGTTGCAGATGCGGTTGGTACACCGCCCATGAATAATAGCTAGATGATAGCTAATCTTATCTACTCTAGTTTGTGGCTCAGTTAGTATGCCACCTTAGTTAGTTGAGTTTGGTTTGAGACCCATATATAGGGTTCTTCTATTTCTCTATACTAGAGTTCTTTTTGGCTTACACAACTAAGAAGATGAAAACTTTTTTTAACCTCCACCTTTGTGTGTATTCCCCCATTGTGTAAGTGAGAAAGCTACAAGTGAGACTCCTTCCTTCTCTCCCACAATCTTAACATATACGGTCTCTTTGCGACTGGTACAGCTCCTAGCACCAGCTTGATTTCGTGGTCAACTTCCCTCCAAGGAGGAAGTTCTGTCAGCACCTCAGGAAATACGTCTGCGTATTCCTTTAACCATGATGGTTCTTCCCTAGATTCTTGATTCTGATCTAGCTTATTCAGTTTAATCAGATAGACATCAAGGCCCTTTCTAACTCCTTTTATAATCCATGTTGCTTTTGCTAGTTGTATTTTTGGCTTACTAGCCTCTCCTTGAGTTGTAACTAGTTCCCCTTCAGAATTTCAGAAGGAGACTTGGCCCTTTCCACAGTGGATGTGGGCATCATTGGGTATTAGCCAATTCATTCCAAGCAAACATTTGTGGACACCTAGGTTCATTACCCTGAATCTCACCGAAGTCGGCTTCCCACCCAGTAGAAATTTCACCTTAGCAGTTTGCCTAGTACAAGAGACCTCACAACCATTTGCCAATTCCACAAGTAAAGTAGGTGCGTCTATTGTGACCCTTCTTAATCTGATGGAGTTTGGATCACCGAGAATTGGCGATTTGAACCCTTCTTGCAAAGAGCGGCATGAACCGTTGCCCTCTCAATGTCAGCATCCATGGATGAATCCTCTTCGTCGCCCAACTCCTTGTTGGAAACACTGGAGGTTCTCCCTTTGGCCATGATTGTGGCTCCTTGGAATTTCCCTTGGCATTGTCCTCTGCTAAGCTTGGGACACTGCCTCTTGAAGTGTCCGGGCTCGTTGCAATGGAAGCAACGTAGATTGCGGTCGTTACCTCATGTAGGAACAAAGTTGTTGGCATCGTTGGTCCTAGCTTTCTTCCTTTGTCCTTGATTTTGACCCTACGCTCTCTTAGTCTCAGCCCTATAAATTTCCTTGTTCTAATCCCTGCAAGGCTAAGTCCTATTGTTCCTTGGCTTGGTCTGCACCTCCTGTATTATTGGTGCAGCTCGAATGAGTGCGTCTTGTAGGTCCGTTGGCCGCATTGATTCCAAGCGAGTGTTTATGGGTGGATTTAACCAAGCACAAAACTTTGACACCTATTGTGTCATATCCATTTGTGGTGCATACTTTAAGAGAGAGATGAACTTTGAATAATATGTATCAAGGGATAGTCCGAGCTGCTTCAATTCATAGAATTCGTTCATCTTTTGTGCAGTAGGTAGGTAGGTGGCAGATACCTCCCTCGCACAACTTCCTTAAGCTTCTCCCAAGTGACTGTTCCTTCCAAGATCGCTTGGTCTCTGCACCATTGTTTCCATCAAAGTCTTGCTTTGCCTGTAAGCTTAAGTTTGGCGAGTATAGCTTGGTTAGCATATGCAGTTCCTGCTGCCTCAAAATAGTCTTCCATCGACTCGATCCAGATCTTGGCGTCAGCTTGAACAATCCTTCCCTTGCCATCGAACTCAGGTGGCTAGATTTGTTTGAGAAGGAACTTTTTCTCTTGAATCACAACTGTGCTTAGTGTAGGGGTCGGACTTGGAACCTGCACTTGGGGTTGCGCCTAAACAATAAGATTCTTTATGTTAACAACTTATCCCTCCTCATATCACAGTATTATGACTTGCACAGCTTTTAGCCAAGTGACCTAATCACTTAACTCCTTTGCCAATATTTACAATCAGGATAGACAATAGTAAGAAGTCTTATTTATTCATGAGGACATAGCCCTTTGAGTACATTTATTTTGGGAAAATAGAACAAGCTAATTGGTATATCACTTTAAGAAAAATAGGATTGTGTTACAATCGGCTACAGGGACTGAGTAATAGTATGGAGTGGGGTCATGGATTTTCAGGAAATGATAACTCATAGGAAGCTTGGGGTATCCCTTCCTTTGATACCCGTTCTTCTCATAGGGCCCTAGCACTGTGATTCTGTCGGCAGGGATCACTCGAGTCACTTTTTTGTATACATACTTGTTCTGCTTGACTTGCTGATCGCCAACATGCAGGGTTGCATTTGCATGAGCTTCAACAAAGATGAACAGCTTCATGATCTTTAAATCCTCCATCCACTTGATTCTCTTCAAGTTGATCTAAAGATACGTGAGTCGGTGGGCTGCTATATAATATATTCCTGATTCTCTCGTCCATCTCCATTCTGCGTATATAAGTGAGTAACAAAATGTTTTCAACAGAAAACACTGCTCTATTCCACTCACCCTCCCCTGGTTGTCCCCTTATTCCCTTTACTTTCCTCCATTAAGTTCCTTTGTAAATCTTAGATTCCATTGGTTCACTCTGATACCAACTGTAACATGCCCGCTTGTCCGCTTACGGGACATGTCTTAGTAGCCCATCGAAAGGAGTGTCTAGAAGGCTCCAACTGGCACTAGTAGGGAATGTCACATGGTTTGCGATCTAAGTCTTCCCGAGTCTGCCCCGAGCAGAAGTGTCCAATCGTTCCTACTTGGGATTGACCGGAGGTCAAGGTTCCTTTCCTATCAGCAAAGTCTCTAGGAAGGAGCTAGCGTCGAGCTCCAAATGTACCACCTTGCGTAGGAATAACATAGTCAATGCGGATTCATGTTGCACTTGGTTCATGGAGAATGGGAAACGAGAGGGATGCAAAGCTCAACCTCTCTGCCGAACGGCATAGTCCCATTCCTTTTTCCTAAAACAGAATAAACCGAAAATTCTACATCTATTGACATAGTAGGTCTTCATTGTCTAATTATCTCATCATTTGAGAAAAGTTTCCAACTAACTAGGACCACCCTTCCATAGGGCGGACCTAAATCACGTCCACCGTACTCTCAATTTTCTTTAGTTATCTAATTACCTAACACTTTACGTTTTGACATGCAAAATCAACTTTCTTAATTAAACAAATTAATCACGGGTTCCTTCACGTAACTTAGGCACTGACACAAAAACAATACTAAGCAAGTTCCTTTTTCTCTAATAATTACTCTTTATTTATAAAAATCCTAAAGTACATCCAATATCACGCCCGAAGGCTATCCCAGCAATCTACAGGATTGCTGCTCCACCCATTGACTAGTACATGGGCCTCGAGATCCCATCTCAAGTCACGTTAGCCTCTTGTACAGGATTCAGAGGCAAAGGATTTACAGCCAGAGCCTCCCCTGGCACCCAAGCATCCTCCTGCTCCAAGTAGTACCTACGGAGAGACCTCTCACGGCGGGTTAGGTCTATATACCCGATGCGGTTTAACAACCCCCTTGGATAGGGCCAGGCAGACAATCAGAGGTAACTAATCCTGCCTCTCCCTCCAGGCTTTCAACCTGAAGCATTAAGTGATTTCCTTGAATTAGTTCCTTGAGCAAAGAGATCAACTAATGTACCTAAGTACAAGCACGAACATTTTAGAGGTCGTCTGTACGATCGACTGCTAAGATGTGACTCCTTTTTTCTCAGATGCTCCCAGCACCCGATTTTGGATCTTTTCACGACTTGGCGAGATCCGAATAATTTCAAACAAGATATGCAATCAAATGGTCTTGGTAAGTTGAATTATAATTGCCCTTTTCCCTTGGGTTTTACCTTAGGGTATCTTAGTCCCTAACTCAAGCATTAGCTGATAAGTCAAGGCAATGAACATGCCTTATTCGCAACCCAACCAAGGGTCTTTTAATCTCTAATTCCAACCAAGCTCAGTTAACACACATGACAACACATGATTCTTCATTTAAACTTTCAAGATGCAGTCTAGATGCATGCGATCCTTCCAATTCTCTTAGTGCGGTTCTATGTAGAATTTCCCAATCAACTTTAATCATCATGCGTGTTGAGCATTTAGTATAGTTGTACCTCCTAACGACTTTTATCTCTCTTTATTCCTGGCAACGAGTACTTATTTCTAATGCACCGGATCACATGTGACTTGCGTCTATGAAAGTCTAGGGTTTTGTCTAACGATGCAAGTGTATCTCATGAACAAAAATTAACATTTCATGTGTTTCTTTTAACCATGATTGCGAAACGTGAATTCTAAATGACTATTCATGCACTGAATTGGTTAAAAAGCCATCATTTTATGTGAAGTAAGGCGATAACCTTATCATTTTATGTGTGTAACAGCTATCATTTCATGCTTAAAATCTTATGCAAATTCCAACTCTACCATTTTGCGTATGGATCTTAGTACTTAGAGTAAATAAAACCCTAAGATTTGTTCTTGTTCCATGCATGACATCGATGCTTTCATCCCTTCCACGAGAAATAATTCCTAATTAATTTTAAAGCTTAGAACCTAGGCTTGATTCGTGTGTGCTGCATTGGTCGTTCCGCTCACCCTTCCAGCATTATCGGTGGCTTGGACGCCTACACTTCTCATGACTTTCTTCTTGGGAGCCATTCACCATACGGAAATTGGGCAATCCGGACCTTAATGATTTCGGGTTGACACGTTCTGTTGGGAAAGACCGTTGGATGGGATTCATTGTCGAGAGAGCGGTTTGGGTGACTTGTAGCGGTTACTCTCTTTCTCTCTCTTCTTCCTCTTTTTCTCCTCTCCTCCTTTCTCTCTCTCTCTCTTCTTCTTCTTCTTTCTTACTCTCCTACTCTCTCTCCCTCTCCTTCTCTCCTTCTCCTTCTCTCTTATTGCTCTACTCTCTCTCTCTCCTTCTTTCTCTCCCACTTCCTTTCTCCTCCTTCCCTCTCTTTCAATTCTTCTTGTCTTCTTCTACTGTTGTCTCCTTTCTCCCTCTCCCTCTTCTTCTTCTTCTACCTCTCTCCTTCTCTTCGTCTCCTTCTTTTTTCTCTCCCCTTCTTCTCTTCTCTTTCTCACTCCTTCTTATCCTCTCCTTCTCCTTCTCTCCCTCTTCTTCACTCTCCCACTTCTTTTCCTGCCTCCTTCTCCTTCTCTCCCTCTTCTTCACTCTCCCACTCCTTTTCCTCTCTCCTTCTCCTTCTCTCCCTCTTCTTTTCTCTCCTCACTCCTTCTCTCCCACTACTTATCTTTTCTCTACCACTCCTTCTTCTCTCCTTATCCTTCTCTCTCCCTCTTCCTCCTCTTCTCTCTCTCCCTCCTTCTTTCTCTTCTCTCCTTCTCCTTCTCCTTCTCTCCCTCTACTTCCCTTCTTCTTACTCTTCCTCACAGGGCCCACGTAGCTGGTGATCAGGGGGAGGGTGGTTATGGTTGTAGTCTAGTGCCATTTCAACAGCACGGCAGGTGACCAGAGGGGAGTATGGTTGTGGTCATGGCCCAGGGCCCGTCCAACAGTACGACGGGTTATCGGAGGGGAGGGGTGGTTATTATCAAGACGAAGGCCCGTTCAGTAGCACGGATAGGGGAAAACACCCAGTCGGAGGGCCCAATAGCGCCGCCAGCGAGGAGAGGGGTGACGTAAGGGAGGCTGGGTAGCGGAACAGCTGTCGGACCAAAGCAGGTCACAGGGGGGGAGACTTCGTTTAGAAGGGCCCAGGGAGGTGGTGCAGCGCCTGTCCTCTAGGTGATGGGGGTGGCTACGGCCCAGAGCCCAAGGGGGTGGTGCAGTCACTACTGATAGGAGGGGGAAACGACCTTTAACAAAGGCCCAAGGGCCCTGTGTGGCAGCTGGGGGGGAGGTTGGCAACATCTTGAAGGGGGCATAGCCTCTCTGTATCCTCCTCTCTCTCTCTTTAGGGAGGGGAGAAGCCCTCCCCTTATATAGAGGAGGGGAGGAGGTAGGTGGCATGGCCACCCCTCCACCTAGAGGTTGCATGCCTCCCCCCCCCCCCCATCATCCACCACTCCCACTCTCTCTTCCCCTCCCCCGACTGCTATCGGTGGGGAGAGAGGGGGGAGTAAAAAAGTTTGAACTAGTGATAATTTTTTTTTCCTTTTCCTTTAAAATTTTAGGGGAGGGTTCCTATGGCCCATTACATCCAAAGATATATACATATATCAACTTGGCTAAATCAAAAATGCCCTCAACATACATAGAAAGGTTTTGAAACTGACTGTAATACTCCCTAAACCATAAAGCCTCGATGTCTAAGATCATACCACTTTCTTTTTCCATTGGAGATACAAAAACTTGTGTGTCATGGCTCACTTAATGTCCTCCCATGTATGAAAAACATACCCAATTTTTATCATGTATCTCCACCATGTATATGCATATCCCTCTAAATGTAAAGTTGCATAGCAAATCTTTGCCTCATCATGTCATGGATAGAGGGCAAAATACATTTTCAATCTATTAATCCATTCTTCAAGCTCTATTAGTGAGGAATTGTCCCCTTTAAGTGGTGGTATGTTGATTTTCTTTGTGTACTCTCTATCATAGTGGTAATGATGATCATTGTTATTGGATGAACCACTTGATTGTTGCTTTGGAGAGAGATTATCCAATATTGGTTGTCCATGCTTATTGTTAAAAGATTGTTGGCCATTCTTCCTGTTGTCAAAGGAGTAATGACTAAGTGAGTTAATTCCATGTGTAGCTAATGACTATGAGGAGGATGAGTAGGTAAATCATTTCCTCAAGATCATCATCATGCTGAACTCTATTCTCTCTTCTTGAATCTTCATGAAGTGTTGAACTTGTCTATTTTTTGCATTAGGTATTTGTGAGTTTTGTGGATAAAACTACTTATAGAATGAGCCACACCCATGAATTTCTTCTTCTTTTTTAGCATGTTAAGTTTTTTCAACTATCCACAATCCTTTGAAGATTCAAAGTTTGGCCTTTCCCTATTCCAAGAGTTAGAAGAAGGCTAAAATATTTTCTTAACTCTTGATGGACTACCTTGCTCATAGGTTGAGTATATAAATTGATGGCCCATTATTATTGAAAGGTGGAGTGTTTTGCCACTTATTACCCAAGTTGCTAAGAATAGAGATCATTTGATCAAACTTAGTGTCCAACAATTAATTATGTTGCCCAAACTTCCCGAAATGACTGATCATTTGTCCAAACTTATCATTGATTGTTTGGTTCAATTAAATTATACTCTCATTCATATATTCAATCCTATGATAAAGTTGTCAGAATTCATTTGAATCATGTGATCCATTCACTTTAGACATATGTACCTCATCAATAGGGTCTCTTGGCCATTGTGATTCTTTATGTATGTTGCCATCATTTCCATCCTTTTTTCCATGATTTGTGGCTCTATGGATGAGATTATCTTTGTTTGATACTCAACTAAGTCTTCATTTATTCTCTCCAGTATTTGCTTTTTCCTCTTATTCCTGGCAGAATGGGTGCAATAGGAGAAGACCGTCTGTCAATAAAAATGCTATAACGAGAGTTGTACCCTTTCAATCCTTGTGTTTATGGACACAAAATGAAGCTTAGTATGTATAAGTAAGGTACATTTTCTAAATTTTCAAGTTGAAATTGGATAAGAAGTAGCCCTAGACCAAAACAATGTGCCTTGCCTAGATGTCTAGGAGTTGTTTTTGGTGACCACCTGTTAGGAAAATGGGCATAAATTTTTCTCAATAGCTCTGATTGCCAGACTTCTTGATTAGAATCAAAGCTTATTTCATCCTCTACATAGATTATAATAGTTTTATGTTATAGTTAAAATATATAATTATAAATTTCACTTTTCTATGACCATCCAAATTGTGACAATAGCCTATTTAACCTTGTAATTGCCTTATTTGTCACATTTGACCATTGGTATTCATCATACACTTATGCCCATTGAATTATAACATGTGTACTCTTCAAATACCATATATTGACCTATAAAATATCAGTAAAATTATAATAGCCTACAATTTATTTTTGTTAATTGCCATGTTTCACCCTATTTTAGTGCCTTGTTTTCCTAATGATCTTCAATCTTCTTCTACTCTATCGTGAGTGGTCTTGCATAGTCTTCCATTATGGTGAGGAATAAAAGGGTGGATATGGCACATAAATGGAATTTGAAACTTTAGAAGGTGTACAAAGTTTCTTCCGAGCTAGGTTGTGCATCCCTATAGAGTCCTAAATAGCAAGGAAGGGTCATCTTTCTTTTGTCTTACTATCTCGTCTCTGGCTTCGACCTTTTTCCTAGGTCTGTATGTTTACATGGGAGAGCTAGTATTCTAGAAGACAAGGATGCTTTACATGACTAAAATAAAGCTTTGGGCATTCAATGAGATATAGGAATTGAAAGTTGAATGAATTGAAGAGGGTTGAGAAAGGTTTACCTTTAGTAATCAGTAACTTGCTTATCTATTAAACTCACTTTTTACCATTTTCTTGGGTATCTCAATATATAGGCTCACAAGAAATCAAAATTCAAAGATTAGACAATCACATGAGCAAGAATTCACCAAAATTTTTAGATTGAAATGTACCAACATGCATGTTTCAATCATGAAAGATATCAATGATGAAAATTAAGCTAACGAGCTGAATTATCCATCATTTCATGATAGATATTCAATCAACAATGAATATCCATTCAATTTTTAGCACAACTACATTGAATTTATCAATCAAGCAAAGAGGACATACCCAATTCAACTCATCCTTTAGGAAAATTGGCTAAGCCTCAACAATTGGAATTAGAGAGATAAAAAATGAGTAGATGATACCTTGTTTGATACTTGAGATTGATGTAGCTTGCTGAAATAGACTAGATTCCTTCAAGATATTTGATGGGATATATGTATAAGTCTTCCATTGATTAAGAGCCCACTTGAAGTCTTCAAGAAGCTTCAAGAATGCTAATATTGAACTATGAGTGCTTACATTGACTAAAGAATGACCAAATATCCATAAATCTAAACCAATGCATTCAAATAAAGCTAAAGATCAACCAAAGCTTTAAGAGATACTTCAATTCCTAATGAAGATTAGTGCAAAGCTTCAAAAGTTGCCTCATTTCTTGATAAAAATAAGTATCCAAGTGATTTCAGTAATCACTTGTATTCTCGAGGGCTGAATTATCCATCATTTCATGAAAGAGATTCAATCAACAATGAATAGGCATTCAATTTTCAGCACAAGTGGACTGAATTTATCTATCAAGCAAAGAGAACATACCCAATTCAACCCCTCCTTAAGCAACTAACTAAGCCTTAACAATTGGAATTAGAGAGATTAAAAATGAGTAGATGATACCTTGTTTGATACTTGAGGTTGTTGTAGCTTGCTAAAATAGATCAAATTCCTTCAAGATAGTTTATGGGAGTTCCATATAAGTCTTCCATTGATTAAGAGTACACTTGAAGTCTTCAAGAAGCTTCAAGAATGCTAATCTTGAACCATGATTTTTTACATTGATTGAAGAATGACAAAATATCCATAAATCTAAATCAATGCCTTCAAATAAAACTAAACATCAACCAAAGCTTCAAGAGATGCTTCAATTTCTGATGAAGATCAATCCAAAGCTTCAAAACTTGCCTCAATTCTTAATAAGAACAAGAATCCAAGTGATTTCAATAATCCATAGTTGCCCAAGTATTTAAGAAGAAAGAAATACTATGAATCAATGTATATTGCTTCAACGTTGGAAAAGACCTTGTACTTGATGCTTAGAAGTAAAACACATCATAATCCCCATGAATAAGCCACAAATTGATCAAAATTTTAAAGAATTTGTGGTTGTCTCATTTTTCCCAAATTAGAGACCAAGAATCCACTAAATCTTGTCCAAATGCTTCAAACTTACTTCATCATTATTTGTTGAAGGTAAAGAATAGTATTCAATAAGTATTTGAGTAAAAGCCCCATGAAATTTACACGGATTAAGCAAGATTCAGCTTGTTGTCCATAAACTCCATGGCTAGGGTTTGAAAGAAGTTTGAAGAGGAGAAAATAGCTCAATCTCTAAATGATAAGGTAAGATAATCCTTCTAGGAGATTACAAAAGTGAAATCCCCATGAAAACTTTAAAAATTTTGTTGAATATTCATTGTTATTCTAAATACTCAGTAAGGAGGAGAGGTAAAATCAACATAGCTAACGTTCAATTAAAGAAGAGTGTTGCTAGCTTGTTGGGAGTCTTCCTTCGATTGTAGAGATCAAGCTTGATGTCCGAGAGAGGTGATAGGTGCTAGAGAAGAATGCCTACATTTGCTCATAAATTTTTATGTAATTTTCACTAATATAACTATAGACTCCACATGGCTACCTCTAAGCTCTCAACTGGTCATGACACTACTCAAAATGCTCCTCAAGAAGCGAAGAATGATGTGGTATACTCAAAGGAAGAAGATATTGGCATGGAAGAAATACCTTGAAAATATTTCAGCTATGGAAGCTTGGAATAGGTTGAGAGAGAATAGAAAAATCCTTGAGTAGCAAAAAGTAATCTAGTTTAAGCTTTTTCTAAACTCTATTAACCCCGGTTAGTCCTGGAACCTTCAAAATGGGCATGTTCTTGTCCATGAGTTGCCAAAATATCCAAGATCCCTCCATTTCTTCTTTATATATTCTCTAAGAGCTCCAAAAAATAATGAAGACTAAATACAAGAAACCCCGATTAGTTACAATTTAAACTGTACCAATTCCTATAACCAAATCTAGAATTCTAGTTACCCTAGATGGTGTTGGTAACCAGATCTAGGCTTAAAAATAACCTTGTCAGGAATCAAATTCAAGGCTATGATACCATTGAAATGAACTAGCCTATACTAAATTAAAATAAAAAGAAAATCAAGAAACAACATTTTAATTAAATTGCCATAGCCATACCATATATGAAAATGTATTAAATATACAACACAATGAAGCCGTAGCTAAATGATATCAAAGGTATAATGAGAACCATTGATGAGAGGTTGCTGTAAGAAATGAACCTCTTGCTAAGGTGGGCATTGAGTATTCACCCTCAATGTTGGTGGGAAAGGCAAAAACCCTCAAGCTTCAAGAAATGGAGAAGTTTACATATGTACTAAAAGATGAGTACAATGGCACACTCCTACCTTTTATACTCTTTTATACTCAAGCCCCAATTAAGCTATTTTTCTCTAAGCTAAAGGGTACAAAAATTGTTTTATTATGTTCAAATTCTTAAAGAACTACCTCCCGTTGATGAGAATGGGTTAATCATCTATGAACTCGAGAGGATTATTGGTAAGTGTGGAATATTTCCATGCAATTAAAAGTTAGTTGGTTAGTTAAAAAGTTAGTTATTCAATTAATAAGTCAGTAAGGTTACTAACTAAAGACTAACTAAGGTAAAAACTAACTAACATTAATAACTTAAAATATTTATTTAATTGAAAATATTTTATTAAAAATTTGGGAGTTGTAAATCTAATATTTTCCTCGGATTAACAAGGATAGCCACCCTTCATAGAAGTTACAATATGAACGAGAGTTATGAGCCATATTAATCACTAGTGTTAATATGTGTAGTATGGATGGTCCAAAAATATTAGAATTTGGGCAAAACTAGCATATTCTAGATATTTTAGATATTGTCTTGAAAATATATGGAGATATTTAGAAGTAAATGTTATTTAAAAGAAAAGACAAGTGATGTTTTAGTTAGTTTTGAAAATTGTATAAAAAAAATAAAATAAAGAGAGAGATTAGCAAAATCGCGCATGTCGTGATTGCAGTCTATAGCCACTAGACAGCACTTTGAACAGTGAGAGAAAGAAGGAGTGATCTAAAAGCTTTTTAACCAAGTGTCTTGAGGTTTTGGCCCCCTTTTGGAGCCAATGGAACCATCAGATTCATGAGTTAAGCATCAGATCACTTATTTTTCCAAGAGTCTCTCCACCAAGAACTCTTGTTCTCAGCCACATCCCCTCTTCTCTAAAATATGAGGCATGGGGAGGCACAAGCACGCACAAGGAGACCCTGAGAGAGAGAGAGAGAGAGAGAGAGAGAGAGAGAGAGAGAGAGAGAGAGAGAGAGAGAGAGAGAGAGAGAGAGTTCTTCCTCCCTTTCCCCCTCCTTAGAGGGTGGTCACAAGCATTCTCTCTTTTTCTTTTCCCCAAGCTGATTTTTCCCAATTTTCCTCCTCTCAAGCAAGTGGGTGCTGAAGTCTTGTGCGAGTCGTGTTTAAAAGAGAACAAGATCATGGTCCCAAGCGGAAATGTTATGCACAGATGTGGCAATCCCTCAACAAGCAATGGAGTCTCGGGCAAGGGCATCACTACCAATCAAATCATGGTTCCAGTTGTAAGTAATGAATTTTTAAATTGATCGATGTTTGTTTTGATTCTTGCATGAGATACATTAGGCTCCATACTATGATGTACGAGAATAGGTCATGGAAAGGGATAGGCCTCTTCTCACATATTCGAAAGATGGAGTTGGCAAAGTGCATGTATCAAGGGAAGTTAATTGCATTTAGTTGCGTATGGCCTATTCATTGTTGATAGAGCAATCGATTGGGGGTTATGAATAGCATAATCGTAAAAACAATAACATTAGGAGTTGTGCATACAAGTATTAAGTAAATTTGTTTGGGGTCAGTGGAGCTTTGAACACCCCTTGCTTAGACTGGAATAGAATTGTAGACTGCCATGAGCCCAAAGTCTAGGGTGTTGGAAGATCCTATTCTAGATAAAGGATGGAAATTTTGGTGCCATGTGATTTGGATAGGGTACTTTTGTTGGACAGAAGGGATACATAATTCTCATGTATGGGTAAGAGACAAAGATTAACTGGAAAATAAGTTAAGGAATTTGTTTGTCAAAAGGACTGCTTGCACTGTTTTCATGTCTATGCTATGAGTGACGTGAACAAATCATGTTCCCTAAAAGGCTTAATTAATGAAGTTGATTTTAAATGTCATTTTAGGCGATCAGAATTGGACAAAGCCCTATAGGTAGAGAGGTTGACCAGCACGTCCCTCTCGTTTTCCATTCTCTTTGAACCAAGTGCGATATGGATCTGTTTTGGATTGGGTATCTATGTGTAAAGTAGGATGTCCAAAACCTAATGCTAGAATGTTGTTAGGAGACCTTGGCCCTAGGAACCCAAATTTCAGGTCAATCCTAGCAGGTTCTTGTACCCTTTAGCTTAAGGAATTACATTAATTGGGGATAGAGTGTAAAAGGCAAGAGTATGCCATTGTAATAATCTTTTAATACATTTGTAAATTTCTCAATTTTCTTGGAGCTTGAGGGTTCTTGCCTTCCCCAAAATCATTGAGGGTAAATACTAAATGCCCACCATAGCAAGAGGTGGATTTCTTACAATAGCCTCGCATCCATGATTCTCATTGTACTTTGATTCAAACTATCTATGGCTTCATCATACTATTATCATAATACATTTTCAGCTATGGCATAGCTATGGCTAGTTGTCTCAATTGTTATTTCTTGGTTTTCTTGTTATTTCAATTCAGTTTAGGCTAAAGTCATTTCTAATTGTCTGAATCGAAGGTGCATGTGATTACTCGGTTTGGCAAAACCTACAAGGATACCACGTTGCAACCCATAGGCACTTCAAGGACCCATCAAGAGAACTTCTACCACCAAGTGGTAGGATTGAACACAATCAATCCAAAGGCCATGCAATATTCAGGCTCCTTGAGCTTTAATCCAAGAGTTAAACTTTGCAATTGGCCCAACTACTCAAAGCAGTTGTACTCTACTTGGCATATCCCACCCACTAAGGGAATGCAATAGTATGTGAAGACTCATCCCCACTCAACATGGAAAAGCCCAACCCCCAACTTGATCATAAATCTAGAGTCTGTGAAGTTCTAGGCCCAAAGAACATCACACTTAACAAAGAAAAAAACAAACCAGTTATACAAGAAAATCCACAACTAAGTGGAGTAAAAAACCTAGGCAATTGTCTTGGAGTTCAAATAGAAAACACCCAACAACTCCTCCTAGCAAGCAAAAAAGTCAAATTCTAGGTGCCAACACTAAAAAAGCCCACAAGAAGGATTTGGATTATCATCTTGGACAAAGACAGATGAGTTAAAACCTTGGATGCTACTCTCGAAGGTAGTAGCCGTTAGCAAAATGAAAGGAAACCCACAGCAATTGAAGGAAACATGCCAAGCACTTTGGCTATTCTAGACTCATTTAAAGCATGAGCTAGATCTAGACCTATCAATATTATCATTCCACTAGGTGATCTCCTAAATCTAGTCTTAGGTTTCAAAGATCACCTCTTGAAAATGATTTAACCCAAGCACCCCTTGGTATTGCTTGAACTGGAAGTACCAACCATGATGACTCATGCTTTGAAGAAAATAAATCAAAATATCTAGCAATAACCCCATCCCAACAAGCCCCCACTCTGATTCGAACATCTCTAGAGCTTCGATAGAACACCAAGAAAATAGGGATCTTACTACAAGAAAATCTATATTGTATTCATCCTTTACAACAAGAAAAAGAACACCAAGCACAACAAATCTTCACACAATATCATAGAAAAAATTTCGCATGGCTTTATCTTTAACAAAATTGATCACATTCTTTATATTCTTTTTAAAATCCATCAAAGAACCACAAAAATACAAAAGAATTCTCCACTTTGAATGGAATTTTATCACATAGTACTCATCTTCAATGTCATTAAAGTCTTGTCTTCTCTCAATCTCTCATATAGATACAATGTTTTGAGTATAAAAATGATTGTCTCTCCTTATACTTGATCTCTCACACACATATCCTCACTCAATAGTACATTGGAATTATAATCAATAATCCTTTAACTCTCTCTTGGTCATGGATATCCCTCCCAAGAGGCATATCTAATATGAAGAGTCACTAGAGCCATTAAAGTGTCCCTTGAGAACTCACTACTATCATTGTCATTGTAGTCTTCACTTTAAGTCTTCTTCAACTACTTCTTTTGCTTCTTGGAGCTAATTTGAACTTTCATTCTTCCTCTTCCAAGATTACAAAACATTCCCAAGTTAAACATCCATTCCACAAAACATTCACAGAGCAAACAAAACTGAGACAAAAGCTCTACAAAAGCTCAATAGAAGGTCAACAAAAAGCATAAAAACCATACAATTTCAACCAAAACCATTTCAAATAATCCAAAACCATTCAACACATTTTCAATCATCACTCCTCAAAAGACTTATTCATGATTTTAACCCCACCAATAGAAAGAAAATAGATCAAAACAAAGGCAGACCCTACTAGAACCAAACAAACTATCATGACTCTCCCAAACATACTCAAACTATCTCAAAACACTTCCAAAGTCATCAAAATTCAATCAACACAGCCTCATATCAACCAAAAACCATCTAAAAAGCAACAGAAAATAGCTAAAAATAAAATCATTTCAACAATCAATATATCCCCACACTTAATCAAGAAGCATCCTCATGACCTTAGAAAAGGAGAATAGAAGCTCAAAATACTACCTCATCACTTTATCTTCATTAGAAAATCAATAAGTATTCATCCAATAGGTAGCAACCAATCACAACTCGATCCATTCTTTAAAAAAACTTGGATCTAACAAATAGATTGATGAAACAAAAACACCTTAAAGTATAAATCAATCCTTAGTATGCCAAACTAGAATCAAACAAATTAGTAAAGGATATCAGAGTTCTCTACATTGCAGCACATAATCATCTAAATAATATTTAACTTCAACCTCCTATGAGCTTTGATCATCTTTAGCTTCAATCTTCTTCAATAGCAACTTCATCTTCTCCATGTGAAAAGGATAATATACACACCACACACATCACAGAATATAGAACATGACACCCACAAATACACAACAAAATGTACAGCTTGAATGGCACCAATCCCCAAATATGAAGAGTTAAAAAGAAGGAGAATTTTCATTAAAAGGATGATACATTCAAAGACTATACCACTGCTATATAGGATGAAGATATTTATTCTTTAACTTCATACTAAGCTTGAGACATTTTAGGATTTTTCTTTCATCCAAAAATGGAGAGGTACATTTTGAAGAAATTACAGACAACACATTCTTTCCATCAAGAAAATGAATCTAGTAGAAAACACTTGTGCAAAGTAGTATAGCACATCCATCTGAGCAATAGTCACATCCTCATTAGGATTCATTATCAAAATTAAAATGGTATTTCGAGTGTTAAAATTGGATTGTTGATGCATGAAGGCAAGATACCAACAAAAATGTGTAGCAAGGCGTACAAAAGTATCTTCATATTGAGCATGCACATGAGAAAATTGAAGATAGGAGTTTGAACATGCTAAATAAGACTTCAAAACCCAAGAATGATAGGCAAATTAAATCCAAGAGTATCCAATACATATTGAGGTGGAGGATTGATATATTTTGTAAGAGATGGAATAGGAATGAGGGCAGAACATTGAAGAGGTGGATATGATAGATCATAGAAAGATGAAAATTGTAAGGATAATGATGTTGGAAATTGAGAAAATAATACTAAAAAGGCTTTAAGTGATTTTGAACAACAGATAGAAGGAATAGGAAGAATAACAAGAGAAGGATCTATAAGGAGGAGAAGAGGTAGTAGGATCATCAATAAAAGGATAGGGAGTAAAAATTGGAATGTGAGGAGATAAAGAAGGGATAAAAGATAAAACAGGAATGGAATCAGAATTAGTAGTAAGAATATGAATATAAGAAGGAAGGTGAGTAGCAATTAGGGAATAGGAAATAAGATCATGAGAGTGAATAGAACAACGAAATTTAAAATTTTGGATAAACTCCCTAGTAAACAAGGGATTATTAACAATGTGTTGCAACACTTTAGCATGCAACTGCTGGATATTAGACTTATAAAAATTACTCTATCAATAGTGTGGATCCATGACAACATCATCCAAATGAGAATGCCAATCAACTCCTCTACACCATGATGTGTGCTGATGAAAATTTTACAAACCATCCACAAGATTGAACTCCATAGAATGTACATACAATATAGCTTGCAAAACCACATCCCCCACCTAAAATATTCAAATATCCTTCTCATCTAAAATTTTCAAGTTTCCTTTAACATACATGAAAGAGAGCAATCTGACTTGATGTTCAAGCAAGTCATCTAAGGCTTTGTCAAACACTGATTTAAGAAAATCACTTTACCAAAGACCTTGCCAACCACCCTCTAAAGATTGTAAATCCACAATACTCAAATATATATATATATATATATAAAGCCAACCTCTGCTGATGATATTTAAGCCAAAAAGAGGACAGAGGGGATACAAGTTCTTTGTAATGAGTAAAAGCTTCTTGTACACAATCCACGTGATGTTGTAACCTTTCCACTTTGGTAGCAGAGGCATCACACAATCTAGCTTGTTCCTAAAAATTTTCTAGCTTCTCCTTAGAGGGCACAATAGAGGAATAACAAGAGGGCAGGAGGGGGTGTTGGGGGTAAAGGTGCCTCTACCTAGCCGCCTATGTATTACTACACTGACAGTCACCGCCACTGCACACTGCAGGTGGCAGGCGCCCATCACCGTCACTTTATTCTTTATTCTTTTAGTGAAAGTTTGAATATAGGAAGGCCCGATCACACATTGTGACTATTGGAGTTTCCATTTCTTGTCTCTCTCTTTCTTGCCCTTGCTCTCCTGCCATAGCTCTCCAGTGCAAGCTTCGATCCTTCTCGCCTTTCAACTAGTATCAGAGCTCGGCTTCCCGACTCTTGAGCTTGGCTCGTGGCATTCTCAGCTTCCCATCGACTCCCTACTCGCATTGGGTCTCCTTCCTGACAGCTATATCTAACTCCTTCGAGCTTCTGTCAATCTCGGGCTTCCCAAGCTTCTTCTCGGCATTGTTGGGCACCTTCAGGGCATTACATCAGAGGTATTTCTTCATTCTCCATAGGGTTTTGTATTGTTTTCAGGTCACACAGGTTGTGAATAGTTTGGGGTAGCCACCATTGAAGCTCCCTTGCTTCATATCTACATTGCCCTTGATCAAGACCCCTTGAGGCTTGTTGTGTTTCCCCTTGGGCACCTACTTGAGCCTCCTCCTCCACCCCATTTGTGCCACGTGGATTGCAAGCCACCTAGGACAGCAGCACCTTATTTGTGCTTGATTCCAGGCTGATCTCCATCTACATCGCACCATACTACTCAAGCTCCAGGCCATTGGACACTTAAACATGCTTCATTTGAGGCATTTGCACATGCTTTGATGCTTGATATCGAAGGTTTGAGCATTGACATTGCTTCTGGTCTGATTTAGCACTATTTTGGGACTGTCATAACAATCCACTGGCAGTTTATAATAGTGCTACAGTAACATTTGATGTTTATGCTTGCCCGGCGTTGTCATTTGATACCTGGTTGGTCTCGTATGATGCCTACATATTAGGGGATGTATGCCTATTGTTTGGCAACCATTTGGAGCTGATTTTGGTGCTGAAATTTCTCAATTTTGATAGTCATTCTTGGCTGTAATAAAATCGGGCTGAAGCTATTACACATGCCTTGGGTTATGCCTATTGGTCCGGCCTATGTCTTGGATATATGCCATGAAGTATTGATCTTCGGGGTACAACATCGAGCTTGGATTTCATTTTGGATGCTTTTGGAAGAGCTTTGACATTACACACTCATTGACATGGTTCATGCTTGACAGTGGTATATGCTTTGACAGTGATGCTCCTTGGGTTTATGCATACCCGTTGCCTACGGCTTGATGCTCATGTCCTGGTTGATTACCCTATGCATACATTGAGCTTGAGTGCTCATTGAAGCTTTACCTTGGATGCATTTTGGATTATTTGGAGTTGTCTTAGATGTTACTTGGCTTGTCAGAGTTTGGATTGGGATGTACTTGATGTCTTACATGCTTATGGATGCTACATACGGATGCTCTACTGCCTACATGTTCGAGATGTACTATTGATGTATTGTCTTGGACTTATGTCATTGGCAGTGTGCCTTGCCTTGGTTTGAGCTCTTGAGCTCGTACATACGGCTTTTTTGCCAATGGGAGAATTCTTGAATGCTTATCAAACATTGAGCAGGCGGTGCTTTTATGCATTGAGCAGTTGCATGCTATTGAGCAGTTACAAACACTTGAGACTTTGGGATTTTTTACCCTTTGGGATGATGCATGGTTTATATGTCTTGGTTCACTGTATGCTTATGCATTGATCTCAGATTTGGATCCGTATCTTTATGAGCTGACACCTACTTGTGTTAAGTTTTGGTAGTGGCAGGAACACTTTGCCCCGTTGACTGGGGTGCCTACTCACTGGGCAGATATTTGTATGACATGTTTGGGTATTGGATTCTTGCTTATCGACTGTCATATGCCTATGTTATGCCCGCATGATGCCATTTTTGGTATTGGCAGTATCTTATTGACTTGGGATCCGATTTTGGCAGTGTTAGCTCTCATTTACTGAAATCTGTAATTTATTACATCAAGCAGTGTATGGACTGACATGGATTTTTCATGCTAAAATATTCTGAAATGATGTACTTTCACTAGTACTTGGTCGGCAGTAGCTTTGGTTACAATTTTCTCGCCATTTTCTCTCAATTTTGGTGTTTTTTTTGTCATTTTCTGTAGTAAATAGCAAGCAGTTTTGAAATGTCTACAATCTTCCAGCCTGCATTATGGCGAGTTCGTCCACTGATCATGCTATTTTCAACATTACTAAGCTTGATGGTATGAATTACTCTTACTAGAAGAGCCAGATTTGGCAGGTGTTGGTGTAGAAATCACAGGTCAAACCTTTGAGGTTGAGCGAGCATCCGCCTGCAACTATGCCAGATGAGGAATGGCTTGAGCTTGATGAGTTATGCAAGTCCACTATTGTATTATATCTCACAGAACAGGTTCATTACAATGTATTTGAGGAAGAACGGAGTGCATGACAGTTGTGGGATAAAATAAAAAATCTTTATGACAAGAAAAGTCCAGCGAGTTAGATGTATTGGCTGAAGTAGCTTATGGATCTACGCATCAAGGAGAATGTGACCATGTTTGATCACCTGAGCCTGTTCCACGCTATACTCAAGAACTTGACTTCGCAGGACATCACTTTTGTAGAGGATGTCACTCCTCTTTTCTTGCTGGGTACTCTTAATGAGTCATGGGATGTATTCCGCACTGCATTATGTACCTCTACTGCTACCTTGAAATTATCTGATATTGAGAGTGCTCTTTTGCAATAAGAGGTTAATCGTAAGAATTTGGATGCCTCTCGTGTGTCGCATGCTATAACAGTTAGAGGCAGGAATGACTTGGTTAGACGACGGAGCAGAACTTGCAAGTTAGATTCAACAAGCATGGTTGCTTTATTGAAGAGTTTGGTAATGGATGCAAGTTGATAGCTCGCGGCGGCCACAGGAATGGCAGAATGTTTACTCTTGATGCTACCTTGCCAGAGATAAATTCAGCTATGTTTGCCCATGGTTCTGGCACTATCAGAGACTTGGAAATTTGGCACAAGACAGTGGGGCATGTAAATTTGCAAAGATTGCAAATTATGCAGAAAAAACAACTTGTTACAGGTTTACCCAAGTTCCAATATTTCAGATATTGGTCATGTATATGATGCTTGCCAGTTTGGTAAGCAGTCAAGATTGCCATTTGTCAGGCATGTAAGGCAAAGTACATGTCTGCTACAGTTAGTGCACTATGATGTTTGGGGGCCATCCCATAATGCATCCATGGGAGGCTCGAAGTATTATGTGACATTCATTGATGATTATAGTCGCTATACTTGGGTTTACATTCTAAAGACAAAGGATGAGGTGTTTGTTGTTTTTCAGCAGTTCAAAAAGTAAGTTGAAAAGGAATTTGATTGTTATATCTCTTGCTTGTGTTCAGATAGCGGTGAGGAGTATATATCAAATGAGTTTGACAATTTTTTGGCTCAAAATGGCATACACAAGCAGCTTACCTGCAGCTACACTCCTCAGTAGAATGGAGTAGCTAAAAGAAAGAACAGGGTCTTGATGGAAGTTGCTCGTGCCATGATGAATGAGAAGAAGATGCCGCTCTATTATTGGGCTAAGACGGTTATGACAACCATGTATATCTTGAATTGGACTCCCACTGCAAGTATTCATGAGATGACACCGTTTGAGAAGCTGTATGGCTACAAGTCGGATGTAAGTCACATGAAAGTTTTTGGCTGTCTTGCTTATGTGCATATTCTAGATGAAAAAAGGAAGAAGCTCTATCCAAAAGCGCATAAGTGTGTTTTCATTGGATATTCGTAGGAGAAGAAGGCATACAAATGCTATGATCCCTCTACCAGTAACCTTGGTGAGCAGGGATGTTATTTTTTATGAGATGGGTTCTTGGTATGTATCACTGGCAGTAGTGCCATCGGATATGCCTTCCACTCATGTATCTGCAGTTGATATGCAGTAGAGCACTGCTATAATAGGACCTAGTAGTCAGACAATATCCCCATGGACAGGGAGATTGATGAGCTCACCGTCCACTAACACTAGTATGTCAGTGAGGGGGAGATATGATGTCGTGGATAAAGGAAAAGAGAAAGTTACTGAGGATGTATCTGGGATGATGACACCTAGTAGAATGACTTCTATATATGAGTCTACTAACACTTTAGACAGTGAACTTGGTATTTTGACTATCTATATGCCTGGCGCAAGGCAGAGCAGGTATATTCCGCTTCATGAGAGAGGGGAATCGAGTAGTGCACCACACCTTAGACGCTCACAGAGGGTCAGATACCCTATTGACAGGTTGGCATATAGTGGCTACACTACAAAGCATTATGCTTACATGACAAAAGTGATGGAGATCAAAGAACCAGGTACATATGTTAAAGCAGTGGAAAATGAGAAGTGGTGTGCAACCATGGATGAAGAAATGAATGCCTTGGCTGAAAATAAGACATGGGATCTTGTGCCACTACCTGAAGGAAAAAAGACCATTGGCTCAAATGTAAGTTGGATGGCAATGTGGAAAGGTACAAAGCTAGGCTGGTTGCTAAGGGGTATGCCCAACAGTATGGACTTGGTTAAAGGAAACATTCAGCCATGTTGCCAAAATGGCAACCATACGCACTGTGATTGCCTTGGCTGCTGCTAGAGGGTGGAAATTACAGCAGATGGACTTTATGAATGCATTTCTTAATGGTGACTTAGTAGAGGATGTCTATATGGTTCAACCAGAAGCGTATATTCACCTTGATTTTCAGCATTATGTATGCAAGCTGAAAAAGGCACTGTATGGGCTGAAGAAGGCTCTGAGAGCTTGGCATGTTAGGATTAGTAACTACTTGCAGAGGTTGGAATTTACTGTTGGTAGGGCTGATCACAGCCTATTTACAAAGAAGGCCAACAGTGGCTTGGTAGTGCTGGTCATATATGTTGATGATTTGATAATCACTGGTGATAATGACTTGGGCATACAACATGTAATGAAGATGCTGAAATTTGAATTTGACATGAAAGATATAGGTGAATTGAAGTACTTTTTGGGTATTGAGGTAATCAAGGCTGAAAATGGTTGATGCAGAAACATGATGCCATGGAAATGCTAAAGAAGTATGGCATGGATGAATGCAAACCATTGGAAACACCTCTTGATCAGAATGTCAAGCTGGACATTAGCACTGGAGCTGAAATTCAGGATGTGATTATGTACAGGTAGATGGTTGAAAGTCTGATCTACTTGACCATCACTAGGCCGGATTTGAGTTATGCAGTTGGCCTCATAAGTTAGTTTATGTAGAAGCCCAGGAAGCCACATTTGGATGCTGTTAGGTGGATTATGAGATATGTTAAGTCCACTGTAGATTATGGGTTGTTCTATATGAGAGATAAGCCCTTGAAACTGGTTGGATACACAGATTTGGATTGGGCAGGATACTCATATGATCGCAGATCTACGAGTGGTTATACTTTTGGCTTTGGAAGTGGCATGATCAACTGGAGCAGCAAGAAGCAACCAACGGTTGCATTGTCTAGCACTAAGGCAGAGTACAAGGGTGTTGCATTGGCAGCATGTGAGATTTCATGGCTGCTCAAGCTTATGGCTGATTTGGATTTTTAGGTGGATGCTCGAGTGACCTTATTATGTGACAATCTCAGTAGTGTACTCCTGGCAATGAATCCAATTTACCATGCCAGGACAAAACATATAGAGGTACACTACCATTTTATCAGAGAGATGGTTCTTGCAAGGAGAGTAGATCTTATGCATGTGAAGACTAATAAACAGGTTGCAGATATCTTTACCAAGTCTTTGGGTAAAGATAAGTTTAGTAGTTTTAGATAGCTACTTGGAGTTCATCAGATGATTCGAGCTTGAGGGGGAGTGTTAGAATATCAAGCTCATAGTATGTGTGACTGGCATTAGTCTTGACCAGCTATATCAGCAAGTGTGGGACATTAAATAAGTCGGTGATCTTAGACCCTGTTTGAATTCCTTTTATAGGTGAAAATTTTATTTTGTATTTTATTATTAAATCACCCATTAATGCATGATGAATTAGATTACATAACCTAATCCCACTCGAACTTAGATTGAACTTTGGTCTCTATTAATGCACTTTCTTGTTACAAATTAGAATATATTTGGCACAAAGCGCATGCATGCATGATGGCGGGGGGTTCATTTTATTTATAATTAAAATATGCATATAGCATGTGTATGTGTACACTATCAACATCATGGATTGATTTTAATTTAAAAAATTATGTAGATTATTGTGCCATGTGCTCGTGCAATGGTAGGGATTCCTTTTATAAATTAACGGTTGATTAATTTTGATTTAAAATTTTATGGGATGTATTTTGTTAGTTTTGTGGGTGTAACGGTCGCATGAAATTTGTTTACAAATTATATATGTGTTATGGTGCATGTGAAGAAGGAAAAAAGAAAATGGAATCTAGTAGTGTGTATGGGACACTTAAAAGTTTGATGGCATGGTGGAAAAGAACCAACACAACTCCCATGTCCAGAAAAAATCCATAAACATGTGTGTAGCAAGTCGACCACAACCTCCTAGGTGTGGACAATGATAAAATAGAAAAAACTTGATTCCTAATATCCATCATACAAAACAAAACAATAAGAGGGTCTGGTTTTTATGAATGTTTCATGATTTTACTAATTTTAATTAAAATTCTCTATTTTTTTAAATTTATTTATGTAAATTTATCATTTAAAATGAATTGTTTCAATTTCTAAATTTTTTTAATTTATTGTGTAAAATTTTAGTAATTTTTTTCTTTTAATTTAAATTTTATATAAATATTTATGTTTTTTTATTATTTTGTAGTTATTTTTTAAATAATAAAAAATGATGCAGGTAAAAGACACGTATCAATGACACGGTATGTGAACAACAGGCTGTGTGTGAATAATGCAAGACCACACGCGCGTCCTCGCACTGTTGCGTGGCTAAAATGACTCTATTTTTTGTTGTTTTTTGTTTTTTTAAATGATTTTTGGTTGATTTGAGGGTATGTTGATTGAATAAAAATTACTTTAAAAGTGTTTTTGGATAGTTTGAGTATGTTTGGGAGAGTCATACTGGTTTTTGGTTGAGATTTGTTGTTTTGATAGGTTCTGTATGATGAGTTTGTTTGATTTTGTTAGGTTTGTTTTGCCTCTATTTTAATTTGTTTTCTTTTTGTTTGTGAGGTTGAGATTGTAAATAAGTCTTTTGAGGAGTAATTGAGAGTGTGTTGAATGGTTTTGCATGGTTTTGGTTGAAGCTTTATGGTTTTTATGCTTTCTGTTAACCCTTTGTTGAGCTTCTATAGAGCCTTTGTCTATGTTCTATTTGCTTTGTGTGAATATTCTATGGGATAAATGTTTAGCTTGGGAATGTTTTGTAACTTGACAGAGGAGGAATGTGAGCTCAAAGTAGCTCAAGAAAGTGGAAGAAGTAGTTGAAGAAGAGTTAAAGTGAAGATTGCAATGATAGTGGCAGTAGTGAGCTCTCAAGGGACACTATAGTGGCTCTGGTGACTCTTCATATTAGACATACCTCTTGGGAGGGTTATCCACAACCAAGAGAGGGTTATTGAGGATTATTGATTGTAATTCCATTGTACTATTGAGTGAGGATATGTGCGAGAGAGATCAAGTATGGGAGATAGTAACTTTCTATGTTAAAAAACATTGTATCTATTTGAGAGATTGAGAGAGAATATGAAGGCTATGAAGACATTCAAGATGAATACTATGTGATGAAATTCCATTCAAAGTGGATAATTCTTTTGTCTTCTTGTGGTTCTTTGATGGATTCTAAGAAGAATAGGAAGAATATGATCAATTTTGTTAAAGATAAAGATGTGGGAGATTCATTCTATGATACTATACGAAGATTTATTGTGCATGGGTATTCTCTTTCCTATTGTGGTTACAAAAGGAATGAAAACAAGCTTGTTGATGAATACAAGATAGATTTTCTTGCAATAAGATCCCTTCCTTAGTGTTCTCTTTAGAGCTTCATGTTTTTGGTATATAGCCAGGGGAAACTACCATCGACAAGCACCAATAGAGATTGAAAATGGAAGAAGTGACACTACTAAAGAGGAAGAAAAGAAATTGAAGATTGGAGAATCTCTACTATTGTTGAAGAATTGAAGATCTTCATTGCCAAAGCCACTTTCTACAAGAAGTGCCTCCATCAATGGTGGAATCATGTCACTATCTTAATGCGGGCTCTATGTGACATATTGATTCCACTGTCATTTTGAAGCTATGGAAAGTTGTATCACAGTAGCCAATTATTTTCCACAAAATTGAAAAGAGAAGCGAAAACAGAGAGAATGACCATCCATGGGAGATTTGGCCTTCATTGAAAAGTTTTCAAACATTATCAAGTGGAAGATTGCGAAGAAGCTTCAAGAGTCGTGGTTAGTTGAAGTTCACAAGAATAAGAAGGAAAAGAGTTGGAATTTATTCGTGGATGCTCAACAATAAAATACGTGGGATGCTTGGTGCATTGACAACCTTATGTTTATCCAATTGGCAACTCATTGGAAATTAGTAGGTAGAGTGTTCTTCACAACCTATGCTATTGAAACCTTCCAAAGTTGGTATTATCAAGACAATGGCACTATGGCGATCCTTGGAAGAATGAATTTTGATACCTTTAGAACTAAATATCTTCCCCTCTATAGTGGAATGAAAGCTGAATTCAAACGTTGAGAAGAAGAAAGTAGAAATGTTGACAAGAGAGTCCTCCAAAGACTGAAGCCCTTTTGATTCTATTCTATTGAGTACAGACAAACTGGGTGGAGCTAACTCTCTAATAAATGACACGATTAAGAGGAAAGCACTAAAGCGAGTCTAAAGGTATGTGAGAAGAGAGAAGGTAAAAATCAAAGCCTAAGAACAAGCTAGCAAAAGCCTCCTTTGACGCCCTTGTTGCAGCACTCTTTATAGAAGTCCCCATGGTGAACCAAGGTCCCCTTCCTAGTTTGATTCGTCTTGGAAATATTGATGAGGACATGCTAGCAAATATAGTCTCGTTGACCATCTTTAAGGGAGAGTACAATGAAGACCCCGGTCTTCATGTAGCCGAGTTCATGATAGTGTATGTAGCCAATAATGCCAGAAGTTCTGAGTATTCATCGGTGATATTTCCCATCAGTTTCAAAAGCATTACATTTCAGTGGTATGAGAGATAAGAAACATTAACTTTTGGCACATGGGATGATCTAAAGTTGACCTTCCTCGCTAAATTTATGTGTGAAGGTTTTGAAGAGAAAATGCAAGAGGAGTTCATGAACTTAAGTCAGTCCTCTGGTGAATGGGTGGAAGCATATGTCTCTATAATGGAATCAATACTAAAGAGATAGACCAACCACCACTTGGATGAAGGCATTTAGAAGGGAGTTTTTCCTAAAGACCTACAACCAGAAGTTTGTAAGTTTATGGAATTGAGAAGACTAGTCAACTTGCAAACTGTAGTAGTGGAAGGTGCAAGACTATATGATGAAGTTGAAGCAAGGTTGTCGATGACCTTGGAAAGAGGAGTCTTACCTCCTCCCATGCTAGGAATGGTATAACTACCAAATGAAGTCCTAGGGGGGATTGTTCCCTTTTCCTACCCTTAGATGCACATAGTGTTGTAGTACAATGCATCAAACCCACACTGGCTACAGACAAGAATACCTTAAATGATGGTTCAACCATACTAGCATTTGTCTCAAATAGTTTCCTGAATAGCAACCCAACAAAAATAGTGGAGCCCTACCAATTCGAATCGATAACCAACAGTCTCAATAGGAGCTCTCAATCATAATTGGAACAAAGAACCCTCTGGATCAATCTGACTAGTCTATATAATGATTATGGAGGCTTTGAAAAATCCTACTAGGAGTACTCTAGGAGGAGAAAATTTGAACGACTATTTGTCCAATTCAATTGCAAGCAACAAGAAAGACTTTATAGACGTGATTATAGAACAATTGCAGACACTAAAAAGGTGAATACCACCAACATATCCAACCTTACAGGAGATGTGAAAGAGATGTGATGCGATCGAATACATGGTATAGAAAGTGCCATCATGTAGAACATTTAGCTACTAAATTTACCTAAAAACCAACTATCATTTGGGGCCTTTTGTTCATACTATTTAAGGAAGAACCATACAGAGAATATCTTCTCTCTAAAGGAGATGCATGAAAGAAGGAAGCAAGATTCAACTTATTGGAATGCAAGATGACCACCCAAGATATTCGATGAAAGCCATCGGTTCCCCTCTTAAAGTTATAGAGGAAGACAATGTAGTGGTGGCTAAAGATTAGAAGTGGAGTTTTACATATGCGAAGAAAAGGGACATATCTCACCAAATTGCCCAAACTCTTAAAGGTCCATGGACTACGAACCCTTATGTTTATTGCAATACCAGCAACAGGAAAAAAGTAGGAAAATAGAAAAATCTGAGAAGTAGGAAAAGGCGTAGGGCAAGTATGGAGAAGGCACCCAGAATAATAATAAGTCTAGAAAAAATCCAAAAGCATGGGAACAACCGCCAAAAGTCCAAGGCGCAGCCGCCAAAGTCTAGAGAAGTTAAAAGAAAGAAATGCACCTTTAAATGCAAAGGTGCTCTCAAATCCTTGTAAAAGAGCGCCAGGCTCCCTCTTGTGCAAATTGTAAACTTAGAAGGGTAGTAAGACTAGTTAGGAAGTGAAAGAATGGAGCTTTGCCTAGGCCATGGCCAGCCATGTAAAAATTGAGGATGATCGCCCGTGGAAAGTAGGGCATGTATATAAACTTGAAAAGTAAATGAGAGGCTCATTCTTGTGTGTAGCAAAAAGCTTCTTCTTCTTCTTCTTCTCTTCTTCTTGCCTTCTTACTTGTGCTTGAGAGAGGGAGTGAGTGAGTGTGAGGGAGTGAGTGTGTGAGAGTGAGGGACCGAGGAGAAGAAGCTCCCCATCTCCTCTCTTCATCTTCTTCTCTTCCCTACTCTTCTCTTGTCTCGTGCGGCTATGGAGGGTGGAGCTTGTTGGAGAGGGATTGAGGTTGCTTGAGCTTGCCTCAAGGATCGTGGAGCTATCGATGTGCACGGGAGAGGGGGATACTCAATTGAGCATCAAGGTAAGCTCACTACACCCCATAGAAAGGGAGGGCATGTCGGTTATGTGAGAGGTAGCCATGGCTGCTCGGCTTGAAATTCTTGACCAATAAGCGGTCTATAGGTCTTTGGGGTTGAGCTTGTAGCTCCTTTCATTTTGGTTTCGTTGTCGAGACTGACAGAATCGAGCCTTGAATGTCGCACTCTTCGAATCGAGTATAGAGGTAGGGTTTTCAGGCCGAATTGGTGCTTGAGATAGATAGGAGATTTAGATGGTGTGATCTTCAGAACAAGTAAGTATTTTGGTTTGTTTTTGAGTAGGCAAGTAGGTAAATCAACCTCAGCCACTGTTTTTGATTTTTGTTGCGCTTGGATAGGACTAGGACCAAGGAAAGAAGGAAAGAAGGAAAATAGAAGGGTTTTTTGTTGCTAAAAATAGGTTGAAAACTAAGAGAAATGGGCATACAATCTAAATCTTGAGTGGATGGGTGCAAGAAGGGCAACCATAAGGTTGAAGGAAACTTGAGTAGGGCAATAAGAGGCTCAAAAGGTCAAGGGAGGCCTAATTTTGCATCCAAAAATCAAGAGAGAGAGAGAGAGAGAGCTTGAGAGAATGTGTGTGAGTGCAGGTACAGAAGGGGTTTGATCTGGTTGTTTTGCTGTCGCCCAGCCATTCCAGGTATTCCTTGACCTTCTTTGACTTGTGCTTGTTTGATATGGAAAGTTGGAGCTTGTACCAGAACCCCCACACGTAGCATTCATCACTCGCGTCCTTGCAACTGCACTATGGCAAACGCAGCGGACCAGGCTGGTCTGATTGCGCTATGGCAAACGTAGTCAAACTAGGCTGCAAGTGTCCGATTCCTAGAATCGAACACTCAAATTGTCTGACTCTCGGAGTCTGACCCCGTCCGACTGTACCAGTTGGACCACCTGTGATCTGATCAGACTACTCGTCTGATCGGATGCACCACCTTAGACTTGGACCATCCGACTTTGCAAGTCGGACCCTGCCATGTGGCAGTAGGACCCATTTTTAGACTCGTACCCACCCATCTGATCAGACCGTCGTCAGATAGTCGGACTAACTACAGTTGGACCAAGACTAGGATCGGACCACCTAGTCCGATCGAATAGTCCAACTTGGACAGCCAAACTACCCAGAATCGGACCGATCCGATTCTGGGAATTGGACCACCATGGCAAAATATTTTAAATTGGTAAGTGAGCCACCTCCTCAGGCCAAGGCCACTCCGAACACATCCCCAAACATCCTTGAGTACTTGACCTGAATCTTAGAAGCAAGAAATTGGAGAAACCACACCTGGGCAGCCTAGAGTCAAGTCAACCTCTAGTAGCAGGCCATAGAACAGACGAGACTTAGAGCTGAAACTGACCCTCAGATTCCAATCTAGCCTTGATGGAGTGTAGAGTGTGCAGCATAGACCCTAGAAAATACAAGAGGACAGCCAAGAAATGCGCTTAGAGCCATATCAGGCTACGGACAAAAGGGGGAAAAGGAGGAACTGCATTGTTTATTTTGCATTCGCACCCCTCGCTGATTTCATCATTTAAAGTGCACTAAAAGGGAGAAAGCCTGATTTGACACTGTGCACTGGGAAATCATTAAGAAAAGTGTGAATAAATTTGATAGCTACTTTCAATAACAAGGAACTCACATATAATCATAATAATTCAAAGAACCCACATGTAGGAGCAGACGTTGAGACGTAGCTGGGTGCCACAAAGCCCCATTAATAGGACCTTGAAGACCCTAAAGAGTTCAAAGACGACATGATTAAGGGCAAGTCGCTACCCAATCTGATTGGATTGATCGACAACCTGGTGGACCGAGAGGATGACTAGTTGAACTTGGGCGAGTTTCCAATCGAATTGCAGTGTATGGTCGACCAATAAGACAGGCTAACCAGGACCGTGATCCATGGCAGACCGATTGAGGAAGTAGTTACGAGCCTTGAGGAAGAGAGGAAGGTAGCTAGGAAAGCACTACAGAGCATCATGGCATATAACCGCGAGCAAAGGACGAGGAAATTGCGGCAAGACTTAGAGGTGCACGAGACACAATGCATTCTAGCCTTAGCTGGTAAGGCCATTATAGGGATGAACACATAGAGGGAGAGGGAGCTAGAGGCAGACCTGATGCTGAGCGATTGTCACCAACAAGCGGCTCATAGACAACACATATGCGGAACAGAGTGCAACTATGCTAGCCACCTCTTTGCTCACAGGCTTAGGAGTCACGTAGGGGGCAAAGAGCCACAACAAGATCCCTACAGTGGCCAAGCAGCTAGACAAGTACTAGCCCAACAATGACCCTATAGCTTCATGGAGCAGTTCGAGCAGGTTTGCAAAGCCAATGGTCTCACGGACCTCGCCCAACGCTAGCAAGCTTTTGGGCTTTGCTTGGGTGATAAGGGAAGGACGTGGTACACTAGCCTAGATGCAGCAAAGCAAACAAACTTCAATCGCCTAAAGGTTCTCTTCATCAAGAGATTTTCAAAGGCATGGTATTCGGACAACCTCATAGTCCAACTAATGAATGTCAGTCAGAAGGACAAAGAGAACATTATAGACTACGTCACTCATGTATGTAGCCTGTTTAAAAGAATCCCTACCAAGGAATGACCAAACGAGAGAGAGGTCTCTACCATTTTTATAAACGAAATCCACAGCGAGGAGCTTTACAAGGCGCTGGCAAGCAACTTGAGCTTGTAGAAAGATGTGCTCGCTAGGGTTTTCAATGAGGCAATAAGGGTAGATGACCAGCTTGGGGAGAGAAGCACTAGAAGCTCGAATCGAGATGGCTCTAGCCAAAGAACCATAGAGAAGGACATAACCTATAGCGAGAGATCAGCCCTTGACATGTAGAATAAGGGCAAGAGCATGGCACAAGACTAAGAGCTAGCCAAAGTCAAGATAGAGCTAGCACGGTTGCAGGAGTTGGTAAAGAGACCCACTAGACTGCATGTTCAGTGTGTGCACTGTGGAGGCCACATCCCTGCCGAGTGCCAAGATCCAAGATCCAAGCCTTGTGCAAATTGCGGAAGGTTTGGCTATGATGCAATGCATTGTCAATTGCCAAGAAGGTTTCCTTACACATAGCAATACAACTCACCATACTGCGGGAATAGGCCACCTAACTTCTTCGAAAGAGGAGCCCCATTGGCCCTTCTAGCACCTAATGATACAAAACCGGCCGTTCCTAGATTAGAGATCAATCCCACGGGCATACCTAGACCGCCTCCGGACCCTTCGTGACACATCCATCGAGTGATGCTCCCATCCACTACGTGGAAGAGCCCAATGACAAGGAGTCATATGTGAACCCTTACATCTCATATGATGAAGAGGGTAATCTGGTCCTCATGGACTATCGACCAGTGCCGGTGATGGTGTTAGGAAGGGGAAGAGGCGTAGGTTTTTCAAGGCCAACCCAAGACCTAGTCACGTGCGAGACTTGTGGTCACCCTGGTCACATATCAACACGATGCCCAAAAAAGAGCAGGCTAATAGGGAGAGAGTTGATCTCAGGTGTGCCGAGTGCAGCATCACCCATCTGTTCAGGGAATGCCCTAGACAAAAGCCGTCCTCGAGATCAGGCAATGTACCATCAGTATCTTTGGGGCTATTTGGCATTGAGACATTCGACAACGAGGATACACCCATCCTGCTGCATGTCATGACACATGCACAAACGCAGTAGGTCAGCATATCACTGCCTGGGCGTAGCAACCTAGACACTACCTCAATAGGAAAGAAGAGTCGTAGGTGGAGAAAGAAGAAAACCAACGCTAAGATTACTCTCAAAACTAATGGAGAGACGATGCTAGTGAGTGGCAGGAAGGTAACTGATATTGAGACTAAAACCTACTCCGAAAATAGCTAAGAAAGGGAGTGCTAAGGTAGGGGAGTACCCCCACCTGAAGTGCCAATTAGAAGTGATTAAAAAGGTCAAGGAGTGGGTAAAGGAAGCCCAAGAGAACCTGAAGGAAGTTGAGGCCATCATAGAAGATGGAACTGAGGACCTCTCTAGTGTGAGCACCCTAGTCTCACCCTCTCGATCAAGGTCAAGATATGCATCTATGCCATGGGGAGCACCACCCAGGAGAATCTTAGGATCCACGGGCCATCAAAACACCCAAGGCCAATGGCCTAGAGGTGTGGGAATGGAGGAGAGATAAATGATGAGTAACCTCCTCACAACATTCGACACTTTGGCTAGAACTGAAGCACTGGGTGGAGGAACCAACTGAGCAGATTGCTGCTGACCTGCATGAGCATGATGTAGTCACACAGATACCAAGCTTGACATTGCAATCAGTGCCTAAATCTCTACATGTAAATGCTTTTTGGGAGGGTACTGAGATGCACATTTTGCTACCTATCCTAGCCCTAGGAGACATGACGTAGAAAGGAATCATAGACACGGGCGCAGGGGTTAGTGTCTTGAGCCACATAGCCTTGAAAGCCTAGGGAAACCCTCCCATTGAGACTGCTAGGTTCAATGTTACACTAGCAAATGGAATGAAGGTAAGGCCGTTCAGAGTTTTAAAGAATTGGCCAGTGAAGATTGCAGGTGTCCAGTTCTCTGTACACTTCATTGCTATGAAGGGAGTGAACTACGACATCCTACTAGGCCAACCCTGGATGAGGAATGCACGAGTCATCCGAGGACTAGGGCAATGGTCTAATATTCTTAGAGAATCATAAGGAAGCAGTAAGGGTGGAGATGGATATGTAGAAGACAACACCGGTTGATCTAGATACCATCTTAGCCACATTGAGGGGTGACACACAACCAACCACATCGTATGGGCCGCTGACCAAGTATATCCCCTACCCTGAGGATGAGCAAGATTGGATGCATATCCTTGCAACCATTGATCTCCCATTGTCAAACGATGAGGAGGAGTATAAGCAAGGCGCATAAGCCATGGGCA